>NC_051291.1:1341146-1476146 GCF_015220745.1 Sebastes umbrosus
AATAATTAATACAAGGCATTTATTTAAGCTGTCACCACACAAAAAATACAGAAAATAATGCAATGAAATTCATAAACTCTCCATATTTTTGACTTGGTTTTGTCCTTGGCGTGGCAGAGGGTGTCGCTGGCAGTCGGGACCGTGTGAACATACCAGAGGTCCGGGGGTCTCGGAGGCTCGCCGACCCCCTGTGGTTTGAATTAGAGCGGATTACAACCCTCACCAACAAAAGACACCTCCTCCTGCTATCTGCTGCTCTGACCGAGAGACACCGCCAACTAAAGGTGGCTCCTCTTTGTGCTGCCAACCTTCTGATCTGACTCATCTTTAGGGCCGTCAATCGATTAAAATATTTAATCGTGACTATTCGCAAACCAATGCACATTTTGTATCTGTTCAAAATGAACCTTAAAGGGAGATTTGTCAAGTATTTAATCCTCTTATCAACATGGGAGTGGACAAATATGCTGCTTTATGCAAATGTATGTATATATTTATTATTGTAAGTCAATTAACAACACAAAACAATGACAGATATTGATCCAGAAACCCTCACAGGTACTGCATTTAGCATAAAACAATATGCTCCAATCATAATATGGTAAACTGCAGCCCAACAGGCAACAACAGCTGTCAGTGTGTCAGTGTGCTGACTTGACTATGACTTGCCCCAAACTGCATGTGATTATCATAAAGTGGGCATGTCTGTAAAGGGGAGACTCGTGGGTACCCATTTACATTCACTGATCTGGAGGTCAGAGGTCAAGGGACCCTTTAGAAGATGGACATGACAGTTTTTCCTCACCAAAATTTAGTGTAAGTTTGGAGCGACTAATGACTAAATAGGAATAAGTTGACAGAGAATACACACACCAACATGTGAATAAGAGGAGTACTGGCACTTTGTGCACCGTTTACAGCTAAACGGTGCACGGAAATATGTTTCTGAAAACATCTGAGGCGAGAAATAAGCGTTACAGTAACAGAATATTGATTCATATTTGATCAGGATAAAGTGAGTTTGGAAAAATAACTTTTTTTAAATCATATTTGCTCAAAGTTTCCAAATGCAGCTTTTTAATTAATCTTGTCTACTAAATGTCAAATATGACAGATATGACCCACCACATGTTTTCAGACCACAATTTAATTTAAAAATTGATGAAACAATCTCACCACAAGGTTCATTTAGCTGTTTTAATCACGAGAGATTGCGTCAACTACCGTTGGACGAGAATTTTCTTTTTTCTTTTTCGATTTTATTTATGATGTTAAATAAATATTAAATAGCTGGTAAATGTCTTGTATCTGATAATAACTATTTAATTACATTACTTCATTTATTATCTTCACTTGCTGTCAGTTCCACAACAAAATGCATTTTGTTGCCGGACCATCATTATACGTAAGGAGTTCATTTACAAGTTTAAATAAATCAGCAAATGACAACACGGAAGACTATAATGAGTAATTTAAAGCTTAATATTTGGTTACTTTTGCTCTTAAATATAAAAAATAAACAATGAAATGTACAGTTTGTATTAGACTTTATGACGTCTGATGTCAAATAAAATGTGAGGGAATTAAATGTAAAGAATCTCCTTCTTCACGAGGCTTCAGGAAACTAAAGTTGAAGTGGAAAATGTATTTATTTATGTATTTATATATTTCTCTTTATCTGAAATGAAAAACTATCTATATTTACATTGTAAAAAGCTGAAAAGATGGCTCATTCTGTAGAAGTAAAGCAAAGATGACTGTGTGAAGTGCTGCTGTGATGTGATCCCAGATAAAGGAAAATATAGAAAACAAAAAAACTCCTAACATTCACATACTGGGGGGACGGGGAGGGGGGGAAGGAGTTTCGGTAACAGAGGTCCAGTTAACTGGAAAGAAGCTGCGTTCACATTACTCATCAGATGATTCATCCAGCCTGTAAGCGATCAGGACATGTAGTGAAACACTGAGATCACCCAGAGAGGTTGCTTCTTTTTAAAAAGACGGACGGACCACAGGAGTCGGGCTGTCTTTTGTTTCATCTATTAATCAACGTTAGGACATGTCAATACAAGACACAGCAAGACAAGGCAAGACATAGGACCAGACAAGTCAGGGCTTGATAGGACAGGACACAATAGGACACAATAGGACACGATAGGACGAGAAACAACGAAACAAGGCAAGACAGGGCTTGACAGGACATGATAGGACACTTGATTAATCCCCCTGAGGTGAAATCCAAATGTCACAGGACAGGAGCACAGTAGGGTCGGGTCTGTAGACACAACAAACCTCATACACATTGTTAATAGTACAGTTAGTAAAATCCTGTGTACCCACACCGTGAAGCTCCGGGTTCACGGTGTGGCAGTTTGTGTACCGATAAAACTAATAGGCCTCGTGGTCCTGTGGATATTAACATCTCTGTTCCCAAACAACCGGCTATCGGCCAGTAACTAGTAGTGCCAGTAGCATGACATCAGCAGAATTTAATGGAGTTGCAGGCTATATACTAACACACAGGACACAACCTCTTCTACATCCATGGTCTGCAGTCTATTGGACTCCATTTTGGATAATCATCATCATAACTTTATGAGAAAAAAGTCGTAATATTACGAGAATAAAGTCATAACTTTATGAGAAAATATCAATGTGACCCTAATACTCCGTCGTACCGTCGTACCATAGACCTACAACAATGATAAATAAAAATGAAAATGTAAAGTTATGACTTCATTGCCGTAATATTATGACTTTTTTTCTCGTAAAGTTATGACTTTATTCTCGTAATATTATGACTTTTTTCTCGTAATATTACGACTTTTTGTCTCGTAAAGTTATGACTTTATTCTCGTAAAAATATGACTCTTTTTCTCGTAATATTACGACTTTTTTTCTCGTAAAGTTATGACTTTGTTCTCGAAATATTACGACTTTTTTTCTTGTAAAGTTATGACTTTGTTCTCGAAATATTACGATTTTTTGTCTCGTAAAGTTATGACTTTATTCCCGTAAAAATATGACTCTTTCTCTCGTAATATTACGACATTTTTTTCTCGTAAAGTTATGACTTTATTCTCATTATAATACAACTTTTTTTCTCGTAAAGTTATGACTTTATTCCCGTAAAGTTATGACTTTATTCCTGTAAAGTTATGACTTTATTCCCGTAAAGTTATGACTTTATTCTCGTAAAGTTCTGACTTTATTCTCGTAATATTACGACTCTTTGTTTCGTAAAGTTATGACTTTATTCCCGTAAAGTTATGACTTTATTCCCGTAAAGTTATGACTTTATTCTCGTAAAGTTCTGACTTTATTCTCGTAATATTACGACTCTTTGTTTCGTAAAGTTATGACTCTTTTCCCGTAAACCGCTGCTTTATACACGCAGAGCAGGGTGTACTGTGTCTTTAAGTGACGTCACCGCTCTTCTCCCTCTGCTTGTTATTTTCTGCATGAAGATGGCGGTGGTTCCAGAGAGCAGAGTCTTGACGTTCAGCGTCTTTAAATGGAGCTCCTACTCCTCCACCTATCTACCAGAGTGAGTACAGCAACGCGTTAGTTCCCCCCGCAGTATGCATCTGGTTCTGCGGGTCTGAAGTGGTGTTTTTAATGTTTTAAATGCACCAACAGACCGACAGACAGACCGGCCTGGTAGCTCCGCTCTGCGAGCCGTTAGCGCTGTTAGCTGTTAGGAGCGCTCGATGTTTACACCGCTGTCGACCGGCGGGGATGTTTGCTAATGTTATGGAAGCGTTTTTGGTGAATTTATGTTCGTTAAAACAGCATTTAGATATTTATTTATTATTATTATTATTATTTATTTAGATATATATTCATTATTATTATAATTATTTATTTAGATATTTATTTATTTCTAATTTATTTAGATATTTATTTATCATTATTATTTATTTAGATATTTATTTATTATTAGTTAATTTAGATATTTATCTATCATTATTATTATTACTATTTATTTATTATTATTATAATTATTTATTTAGATATGTATTTATTGTTATTAATTTATTATTATTATTATTTATTTAGATATGTATTTATTATTAATTAGTTTAGATATTTATTTATCATTATTATTATTGTTTATTTAGATATTTATTTATCATTATTATTATTATTTATTTAGATATTTATTTATTATTAATTTATTTAGATATTTATCTATCATTATTATTATTACTATTTAGTTATTTATTATTATTATAATTATTTATTTAGATATGTATTTATTATTAATTTATTATTATTATTATTTATTTAGATATGTATTTATTATTAATTAGTTTAGATATTTATTCATCATTATTATTATTTATTTAGATATTTATTTGAACTTGTAGTAACCCACTAGTGTCATATAGGTGCGTTTAATACATTAGAGTGTGTCTCTGGTGCACCGCCCCTCCTGTTTAGCTGCTTTGTTTACGTCAATTTATATGTTATTCTCTTGAGAAGAGCTTATTTTTTTTATCAGCAACCTTCATTACTTCTTACTGTCATTAAATCAACAAATTAAGTACAATAAGTTGTCAAAACATGACCGTATTTTAGAGTTTGATTCAGTAATAATGCTGTCCGGCACACAACTAGGTGAAAAACGAGCGTCCCCTGTTAGCTCCAGAGCTAAAGGAGGTAGCTAGCATCAGCTAGCTGCTAGCTGCTATCCAACCTGCTTTAACAACAATATCTACCGGATACCTCATTAAACGACACGTCAACACTTTATAGATGATATTATACACATTAATACACTCTCTAAATGTTAGAATCTACTAGTGAAGTCGCTTTAAGAGCATTCAGACTAGATACAGGCTAGCTGTAGCTAATGTTAGCTAGCTGTTTGGTTTATTTATTTATTTATGTTTTGCACAATTTAAGACAATACAACATAACACTACATAATACAACATAACACAACATAATACAACATAACACAAACAAAAAATCATAATATACAACAACATAACACTAACAATAAATCATAAATCAATAATATACAGTTCAGGAAGAGGCAAAAAACCCACTGGGCTGATCTGAAGCCTCCACCTAGAGACAAGATATAATATAATATATATATTATATATATTATATATATATATAATATATATATATAATATATATATGACTACATAATAGTGATAACAAACAATTAGGACAAGATATATATATATATACATATATATATATATATAATAACAATACAGTAAATATATCAAATAATATTAATAACAATAATAATAATAATAATAATAATTAAATATAATAATAATAATAATAATTTGTTTATTTATTTTTTGCACAATTTAAGACCATACAACATAACAAACTAAAAAAATAACATTTACTGTTTTGTGACTGTCGAGCTAGAAGTTAGTTAGCTAAGTCAGTTAGTTATGGATGGATGGATAAAAAGGAAGGGGACCTGTTTATTTTGTTTATTTGCTTTACAAAATTTTAGACTACACAACAACAACAACAACAACAACAAAAAAAAAAGGAATAATATACAGTGCAGGAAGAGGCAAAACAAACCACTGGGCTGATCTGAAGCCTCCACCTAGAGACAAGATTAATATAAATAAATAATATGACTACATAATAGTGATAACAAACAATTAGGACAAGATTAATATAAAGAAATACTATAATTACATAATGGTGATAACAAACAATTAGGACAACATATAAATATAAAGAAATACTATAATTACATAATAGTGATAACAAACAATTAAAACAAGATATATATATATATATATATATATATATAAAGAAATAATATGACTAGTGATAAACAATTAGAACAAGATTAATATAAAGAAATAATATGACTACATAATAGTGATAAAAAACAATTAGGACAAAATATATATAATAACAACAATAACAATAAAATATATCAAAAAAGACAAGTGTGTGTTTTGCATGGAAGTTTATGGTTAGTGTTTGTGAGGAGGATATTGATTTAAATATCTATAAAGACTTCTTCAAACAACATTGGGAGTGGGAAAAAATAAAAAACATAAAACAGATACATGGACAACATGGGGAAAAGCAATTACAAGACAGCAATTAAGCTTACACTAACGTCACTGTAATAATTGACTCGTTGCACCTGCTGCTGTTAGCACAATCTAGCTGGATTACATAATGAGTAGTGATATGATTCCTTTACAGCAACATGTTATTCTGCTCTACACTTGTGATTCCTGTATCATAACTTTGATGGAGCATTGTCTGCTGTGTCTGCAGTATTTTGCAGCTGTGATGTTCCACAGGGATAAATAAACTCTTCCTTTCTCTGTGGGTGATGGTTTGTTTGTTTTTAGGAATATCTTGGTGGACAAACCTAATGATCAGTCTTCCAGGTGGTCTTCTGAGAGCAACTATCCTCCACAGGTAGGTCTGCTGCTGTCTACACAAACCGTCTCTTCACTTGACTTCCCTGGAGCTTGACATCAGGAAGGCTTGTTAGTTTATACTGTGGGTGTATGATATATAATTTAACACCATTCTTTTAGTCGCTGCCAGTTCCCACATCCCCCATGCTTTAAAGGGACTCCATGTAGGAATCAGAAATGACCTGTTAACAGTGACACCTGTGGCCGTTAAGTTAATGACAGTCGGCGTCTTGGTGACATCACCACGTTACAAAAGAACAGGAAAGGCAGGACTTCAAGCGAGGTGTTTCAGGCAGTTCAGGAACAGTGTTTCTGTGGGGGAGAGTAATTCCCTTTGGCGTAAACTTTGTAACCTTGCAGACCTTTTACATGCGCAAAAAACTATATAACACACTAAAGGAACAGGAATAAGTACAAAAGCATAATAGGTCCTCTTTAAGTTCTCATTTGATCAACAGAAACCAAGTCGGCGCCAGTTGACCTCACACATTTGTGGAACTGTGTCAGATTTGAGTTGTTGATTTGAGTTGTCGTGGGCTGCTGATTCAGACTGTATAGCAACTATGATCAGAGCCCA
The DNA here is from genome assembly GCF_015220745.1 of Sebastes umbrosus. NCBI lineage: Eukaryota > Metazoa > Chordata > Actinopteri > Perciformes > Sebastidae > Sebastes > Sebastes umbrosus. Next base: position 1,348,155 of record NC_051291.1, read on the forward strand.
TGCTGCAGACGGGCTAAAAGTTGTTTTAAGTGAGATAAGTAAAGCTCGGTCCAATGTGACGTTTACGTTGATGATGTAAGAGGATCAGCAGTTTTGAGTGAAGACATTATTTAATTACATTAATTACAATTTTGCTGTAGTAGGCAGTTTATCTACTGGCAGTGTGCTGGGGGAAAAGTCAGTTTCAATTAATGAATGGTTCATTAACATGGCTAAGATTTGATGATGAAATGGCCCTAACTGGTAGAGAGGCTTTCTCTGCTATGCGCTTTGAGAGCAGTACGCAGGTTTGAAGAGTCCGCATTCTTCAAACAAGGAAAAAAAGCTCTTTCTCATTGTGTCTCTTGAACTCATTGACCGACTACAGCAGCAGCAGCAGCTGCGGCAGGCAGACTTTGAGGTTAAATGTGAAAGTTTGTGTTGTATGACAAGAGGAAACGAAGCATTTCAAAACAATGGTTAACCACTCACCAGTCAGGTTGAGCACACTAGTCTCAAAAACTCTCACAGTATTTATGTAAAGTAAAGCAGCTGGGTGGTAGAACATAAGCAAACAAGACTCGGTCAAAACCGAAAATCTGGATTCACAGTATGTGAATTTGTGGCTAAATTGTTACACAAATAGTCAGTGGTCATGTCTATAATGTTACGAACAGTTTTTTCCACTTATGTTTGATTGAAAGACGACTTATGATGAAGCAAATGACATTCAGTAATTGTAAATGGTAACATTTACTAGTCAGTATATTATACATTTTATACAAGGTGAAAATGTATTAGCATGACATACAGTATGCAAGGTTAAAAGTATTTCAGTTTTTTATTAATACATGTGTATCAAAAGCATTCATCATATAAGTGGTGTATAACAATATATACATATGTCGCAAAAGTTTATCAGCGTTGAGATATTCCCGCTGTCATCACTGACGTTGTTGCTGCTACTTGTGTTAATGGAGCAGCTACAATGTTAGCATAGCCTGGCATTGATCGATCTGAACTCCGTTCAGAAAACAAGCATTTTAAAAGTTGTTTGCTTGGCGTCTTGTGGACAGACTTGACAAAGTATGAATTTGGTCTTTTTACAAATCGACATCATTATGTTGTTATTTCGGCATCATTTTGATCCGTTTATTGCAATTGAATCACAGCACGGTCTGTTTATTTTTGGTTCATACTGCAGTAGAGACATGTGGCTTGCAAGATACAGATACAGTATGTGAATACAGCTCGCCGCCGGGTGACGTTATGAACCCAAACACAACGGCGTTTGGTTTTCTGACACATCTGGGACTTCCACAACATGTACAAAGCAGCAACAGTGGTTATTTCTTCCATGGCTGATGGAGGAAATCGAGGCAAAAATGTCCTTTGCGCTTGGTGTGAATGCACAGTAACACAATACAAAGCACAACGTAACGTAACTTAAACGAACATAAACAATAGCACATGTACAACAACAGCACTATGTAATGATACATTGAACCGCTGACACGCTCCCCAGGAAACTTAAACACAGAACTGTTCTCCACCTTTTAATTTTTTGAAAGAGCAACGGCCAATCAGGAAACTCCAACAGTCGGCCAACCAATCCTGCAACTTCATCACTCAGTCGCTCACTCAGTGACAGACTTTTGCGTTTGTAGGGCAAAAACAAATATACAGTATGATTGTAGGGGTGGCCAAAACTTCTATGTACTGTATATCACAATAGATTGTTCTGTAATTCAACAAAGAAGTGGTTTTAAATAACCATACAGTACTTAATCACGTTTGATTATTTTCTTCTTTTATTTGTAACAAAGAGAAACTACTGCCTCACGTGAGACAACACTTGAGTTAAAAACAAAAGACTCAAAACAGTAAAACTAAAACAGGGTTAAGGGTCCATGTCAGTGGAGGTTCCTGGCTTCATTCATGAGGCCAGTAGTTGATGGGAAGAATGTGTTTTTGTGGCATGAAGCTTTTGGTCCTGATGGACCGCAGCCTGCAGAAGGGAGGGATTCAAAGAGTTTGTGTTCAGGGTGGGAGGGGCCGGCAACAATCTTTCCTGCCCGCCTCAGGGTCCTGGAGACGTACAGGGTCCTGGAGACGTACAGGGTCCTGGGGGGACGGCAGATTGCATCCGATCACCTTCTCAGCGGAGTGAATGATAATAATGGCTAATAAATTAAATCCTTTGAGTCATTTTTTCAAGCAGAAATTCTGGACATTCCTTTTAGTTCCAGCTCCTCAGTTGTAAGAATTGGCTGCATTTCCTTTGTCTTCATGACATCTTTGTGTTTTGGATTGTTGGTTGTCCAAAATTAGTAGTTTGAAGACGTCACTTCGGGGTTTTGGAAACTCTGATTGGACGTTGTTTCACTGTTTTTGGACATTTCACAGACCAAACAATACACTGATTTAATAAAACACACACACATGAATGAATACTTTGTTGTAGCTCTAATTGTTGTCTAATCTTGACTCATTCAGATGTTTCTTTCCCTATGATGTCCAGGCCCAAAGAGACTGTAGACGTCACTCAGAGACAGGACTTGGGTCTTTAAATCAGTGTCCAAAGTAGGAAAACACTGAGGCGGGACATCTAGGAAAGAACATGTTCACACAAATACAGTCATAATCTGTGAAAACAGCTTGTTTATATCTCATTGTTCACATGGGAACTCCCACTGTTGGCTCGCGTTCTGCGTATCAAAGCATTACAACACAGAAATCAAATGGATGCAATAGTTTGTTCCCTCCTCCACTAACCAATTAAACCAAAGTGTGTGCCAAAATTACAGGCAAGGCAACTATAAAATTATGTGTTGAACATATGAGTCATAACGGGAGCTCGACTGGAGGATCAGGCTGTACTAACACATATTGACTCATGACAAACTGGGGCGAAAGGACCAGATCAATGCCTGACTGGAGATTCAGGAGGCGGTAGAACTGCTTTCATTTTCTGTTGATTATAAAGGTTGACGGTGAAATTCATGTGGAAGCACTCATGAATGATATCAGTGTTCCATCCCAGATTAATATTGCTAAAGGCTCAGGATATGGATTGAAAGAATATGTGTGTCTTTAATGAAAACATTGAGGTTTGTTAAATGCTTTCCAGTGGCACATTGAATCAATGCTCCGGCCTAATGGCCACTGGTGATCCGTCATTAGCTGTCCCGGCTTGTTAGAGCTCTGGTGGCGTGTGGATGTGGCTCATAGATTGTATGTAACGCCACTTACCTGACGCAGTAGATTGACCCTCCTGCTGTAGTAATTTAGATAATGAGCAGATCTTCACAGCGGCTGGCCTGCCATAAGAAGCGGCAGTTTCCTGCAGTCCTCCGCTCACTTAATAGCATCATAACTCTGCTCTTTGCCTTCAGTCGATCTCACGTCTACTCTCCTCTCTCCTTTTTCTCCAGTTTTTAATCTTGAAGTTGGAAAGGCCGGCGATTGTTCAGAGCATCACCTTTGGGAAGTATGAGAAGACTCACGTGTGCAACCTGAAGAAGTTTAAAGTGTTTGGTGGGATGAGTGAAGAGAACATGACCGAGCTTTTGTCCAGGTGAGATGCCGCTGCTTTATGCCAGTCCTGTGTGATTATTATTCCAGTGTGAAATTACAGTTTGTTATCTTGTGAGAGAAACTGGGATTGTTTGAAGCTTGTTGGGGGTGACAGATTGGGGGCAATAAAGTACTTTAAAAATTCTATATTTTCGTGGTGGGCCATCAGCAACACAGCTATCCCTGGTGCAAAATATTACTAACTTTGGTATTTTTCTAATCTGAGCAATCTGAACAACAACAATCTGAGCCTGTCGATGAACTTTTAGTGGGACGTAACGTTACATTTGACGCTGCTCACTGCCCTCGCAGCTCGTTTTGCAGCTGCTGGTTGCAGCGTTCGCCCTCAATACTCAAACCAGTTTCTGAAATTGTTGTCCCCATTAGTCACATAAGTCCTGTTCAGACCTGGTATAAACATGCGTCCTCAGTGATCGGATCACAAGTGGACAGCTTTAAGTACAATTGTGAACACACTCAGGACGCATTTAGGATGCATTGAGATCGGATCTTTCAGACCACATTCAGTGGTGGTCTGGGCCACATATGACCTCATTCTGTTAGCAGTGTGTAGTGAATGTGTCCGGGGCCACATTAAGGACCGCCTACTCATCTGATGTCCCGCTGGGATCACCGCGCCCCTCAGGTGAATAAACAGGCAGACACGGGCGCTTGTCAGCATGGAAACTGCCTCTGTGCTCTACTGTATCCTGTCGGTACAACTGTATTTTATTAAAATATATCTTGTTTATAGGCTACATATCTACAGACTATCAGACTGGGAACAGGAAGTGCATTATTATCATACTGTCGGAGATGTGTTGGTGTTTTTGCGCGGAGCTAACACCAGGCCGCCCGCCTGCCCTCTGTCCTCCCCGGCTCTCTGGAGCTCTGTACCGCTGTTGTCTGGCAAAAGCAGCGGTGCCGGCGGCGCAAAGGTCCCCGGGGACCGTCGGCACAATAACCTTTTATTTTGATGTTAATAAAATGTACCAGAATCCAGGAATACGTAGGATATTACTACTGACATTCCTGTAGTATTACGTCACAACGTCTGCTGTATTAGCTGAGTGTTTACTGCGTGTTCATTTGCATATAGAGCGGGGAAGAGAGATCAGATCACAAGTGGTCACTGGAGACGCATGTGGAGACGCATTCTAATGCCAGGTGTGAACAGACGTACTTAAAGCTGTCCACTTATGATCCGACCACTGACGATGTATGTTCATACCAGGTCTGAGCAGGGCCTTAGACCCAAACACATGGGAAAATAGGGTCCAGGTTGAAATAAGTAACCTTTTAACGTGTCGTAATCTGGAGGAGAGAGTTGGATCGGTGCATCCCTAGTCGTGATTTGGTTTATATCTTGGTAGTGATGAGCAAAATGTGCAAGCCTTCTTCCAAGTTGACAGTTTTGTACAGAAATCTTTGGGCAAAATTGCAATCTTAAGCCAGAATTGGTTGAATTTTAATTAAATTCCTGGAAGAGCATGTGCACAAACTGAAACAGCGCAATCAGCACCACAAAATCCAGTTAATGGTCCAGTTTCCCTCCATCACCAGACTGCCTGTTAGTTAAAGAAGAGGACAGATCAGAGCTGCCGGCTGCCAAACTGCCAGATAACGTTTGGTTAATTGCCAGATTTGGACGAGTCTCCAAAATGCACCAGCATACGGAGGCAGTCGGCATCTCAACCTCAGTAATGTAATTTGTGAATCAGCTGAATCATCTCTTCTCCATTCTTTTCTCTTCCAGTGGCCTTAAGAATGACTACAACAAGGAAACGTTCACCTTAAAGCACAAGATCGATGAGCAGATGTTTCCCTGCAGATTTGTCAAAATAGGTGAGAGCTGATGTGGTTTTATCAAGAAGTCTGTGGTTTACAGAAGCACCTTAATCTGACCTTAGGTCTACGGATGTTTAGGAGGCCCTTTACAATATGTCACTGCAAGGTTAATTCAGAAACCCCACCGTCAATGGACACGACAAATATTGAATGGAGTGCCCTCCTAATCAGTTAACACAATATGAAACTAATCAATATAAGACAATACGTCAACAGTAAGTAATGACAAAGCCAGGTTATTGAGCCCAATACACCCAGCAGTAGACCCAGTAGTAGCCCCAGTAGCAGACCCAGTAGTAGCCCCAGTAGTAGCCCCAGTAGTAGCCCCAGTAGTAGCCCCAGTAGTAGCCCCACAGTAGCCCCAGTAGCAGACCCAGTAGCAGACCCAGTAGTAGTCTTCTCAATTAAAAACCTCCTGTACAAAAACCTTTATAAAGCCGGTTATGGTGTAAGGAAGTAGGCCGCAATCATCTTATTTCTATCATCTTCGTGTGCGTTGCTTTCCAGCTTCTAGGTGGTTAAAAATATTGGGTCTTTTTCCGTGTATGTTTGCCCATATGGAGTAATAGATATGATGTAAGAGAGCAGAATAAAATGTCCCCTGAGCTGTCGTAGTCTCACTTTCTCTGATGTGTAGTGCTGCTCGTGGTGCTGCTGATCATGCATCTGTCACGATGTCGCTGTTTTAGTCACTTCTAATTTATTTAATCTTTATTTAATGAGGCAGTCTCATTGAGATTAACAATCTCTTTTCCAAGAGAGACCCGAGAACAAGAAACATTCACAAGAACACAATCGGCAAAACTGAAACAACACAACACAATAAACGGGAATTAAACGGCTTTATATTCGTGGGAGATATATGGTATATGTTATTCTTATTAATAATAGGCTGCACTATCGGGGCACAATTAATTCGACTGAACCAAATATATATTTATTTTTTATTTTTTATTTTTTATTTATTATTTTTTAAGGTGCCTTTGATGGCTTCTGTTGGTCTTAGGATAAAGATGCATGGTGAACATGTCTGTGTTTTGACACCTTTGTTTTCCTCTCTTTCTCCATGTCTCTCAGTGCCTCTGATGTCTTGGGGTCCTAGTTTTAATTTCAGCATCTGGTACATCGAGCTGCACGGTATCGAAGATCCGGACGTGGTGCAGCCCTGCCTTAACTGGTACAGCAAGGTGAGTTACCCGATGGTAGCCTGGCGGTTAGAGAGACGTGGGCTCGGAACTGGAAGAGTGGATTACAGATTCAGCAGGCCTTCAATCTGTAATTGGATGGATTAAATCAGATGGCAGGAGAAGTAAACTTCTGCAACAAGTATGTCGTCAGCAGGACAACTAAGGATACAATCACACCTACAGATTCTGTGTGAAAACATTGAATTTGCCAACTTATTTACAAGTAAACCAGGGATTGTAAATGAAAGCAACACAGACAGATTTCTTTTTAAACATAGTAAAACCCGCTAAAAATACACGATTGGCTCCTTTCCCATTGCCAGTAGACGAGTATGTATTTCTGTTTTTTTTTTTCTAGCGTGTTACGTTGGACCAATGTCACAAACGCGTCGATAAATACCGGCGACTACTGCAGAGTTCCCGGGAATGAATGCTCATTGAAACCTTTCCCACTGAAGACAAGAGCCAGATGTTAGTGGGGTTATTGTCCAGTGGGAAAGGGGCTTTAGTGTCACCCAGGTTCAGATGGGACTGTTGTTGTCACCTTTGAGTGACCCACTCCAGGCATGTGTGGCTAACAGTTATGGGTTGTGTTTGTGGACTGATTTGAGCCTATCACTGGTCTATATATCTGTGTCCTCTCTCATTGTCCCCCTCGCAGTACAGAGAACAGGAAGCCATCCGCCTTTGCCTCAAGCACTTCCGACAGCATAACTACACAGAGGCCTTTGAGTCCCTGCAGAAGAAGACTCGGATAGCGCTGGAGCACCCGATGCTCACCCACCTGCACGACCGGCTGGTGCTGCAAGGAGACTTTGACGCCTGCGAGGAGCTCATAGACAAAGCTGTGAGAGGTATCGTACTCCGCCTGATGGATGACTTTTGGATCCTCAATTTCTGCCTGTTTCTGCTTGAGTTAATATCTGATCCTCTCCTCTCCTCGCCAGACGGTTTGTTTAACCAGTATATCAGCCAGCAGGAGTACAAGCCCAGGTGGAGTCAGATCATCCCGAAGTGCAACAAAGGTACAAGCGCCCAAGAAATCAGCCGAGATGACATGACAAGTGAGACCATCTATTCAAATATTTCCCGTCAAACATTTCAGCACACTGTGAAAGCTTTATGGCCTTGTTGCTAAAGCCACGCCCCCTCTGCTCCACCCACTCTACACCACCCCCCTCCCCCTCTCTATCTCTCCTCTGCGTCATCTCCCATCTCCCATCTCCCACGCTCACACACCATCCCTCCTTCCTCTCCTCTTTTGCAGGTGATGGCGACGACAACAGGCCGGGGATGAGGGGAGGACATCAAATGGTGATTGACGTCCAGACTGGTGAGACCCACGCAGCCAGTGTTATGACTTGGCTGTTTAACCGACACTCTGACTCATACCCTCCTACACAGACTCTATTACTGCTTAATGAAATTAACCCTCCCTCCCAGTCCCCTCCACTTCCTCCAGCCCTCCTCCTCCTCCTCCTCCTCCTCCTCCTTCTCCTCCTCCGCCTCTTCCAAAAGAACACAGCCCTGAGGGCATTTCTCTTCTAGGGACACATAAATCACGACTTGTTTTGATAGAGACACACAGCTATTGTTTTATTTCCTATATCTGCCGACGTCGTTGTTGGTGCCGTACTTTCCCCCGCTGGTCATCTGGAAATAAAAGCCTGCATTGTGTGTGTGAGAGAGAAAGAGTGATGCAGTGTCTGCAGCTCGTGTCGGAGGCATTGCATCCCTCTGGTCGGTGTCTCAGGCCGCACACACACTGACCTCTCTGTGTGTTTTGGTCGCAGTAGTCGATAGTAGAAGTTGATGCAGGAGATCCCAAATGATTTCTTTGTCACCGGTCCCGTCTCGTCCCGATCCCATTTCCTCCACTGGCAGTAATTATTTTACATTTTGATTGTGATGGAGCTTGACGAGGAACAGAGGGCCGTAATACAGAAACTTCTGAACTTGCAGATCCGATCTTAAAGGCGGGTCCGTCTGTGGTCTGATCCTTTTATTTTTAAATGGAAACGCTCACTCAGCCTTTTAACAAAGAGCAGTTTCCAAAGTAAGCTAAGCTATTCAATAATAATAATAATAATAATAGCACTAGCTGAGTCAACGTTACTGTAGCTGTGCCAAGTTTGGAAACAACTGAAAGGGTTGGTTTTGATTTTTTGAAGTGGGGTTGTATGTATACACTCACCGGCCACTTTATTAGGTACACCTTGCTAGTACTGGGTGGTCTTCATCTGCTTCAAGGTTGGACGTGTTGTGCGTTCAGAGATGGTATTCTGCATACCTTGGTTGTAACAAGTGGTTATTTGAGTTACTGTTGCCTTTCTATCATCTCCAACCACTCTGCCCATTCTCCTCTGACCTCTGACATCAACAAGGCATTTCCGTCCACACAACTGCCGCTCACTGGATATGTTCTCTTGTTCGGACCATTCTCTGTAAACCCTAGAGATGGTTGTGCGTGAAAATCCCAGTAGATCAGCAGTTTAATACTCAGACCAGCCCGTCTGGCACCAACAACCATGCCACGTTCAAAGTCACTTAAATCCCCTTTCTTCCCCATTCTGATGCTCGGTTTGAACTTCAGCAAGTCGTCTTCACCACGTCTAGATGACGTAATGCATTGAGCTGCTGCCATGTAATTGGCTGATTAGCTATTTGTGTTAACAAGCAATTGAACAGGTGTGCCTAATAAAGTGGCCGGTGAGTGTATACTCCCTTGTTCTGCGAGTGAATGAGATGAAATAATGTTTTTGTGAGTTGAGTCTGGTCTGGTCTTGAAGGCCGCGATAGAACTTCTTCAGTTCCCCGAAGAACGGGCTTTCTGACGGGGAACTGAAGAAGTTATATCGCGGCCTTCAAGACCAGACCAGACTCCATTCTCAAAAACGAACATTTTACCTCGAGGAACACAAGGAGGTGCTGGTCTACCGCTGCATCGATCAGTTAGTTAGTTAGTTTGTGTTATTGTGTGACATTATTGTGTGAAATCGGAAATAGGAACGCAGTGGTTAGTTCAGACAAGCTACAGCTTTACCTCAGTAGCTACACATACTGTATGGTCACAGAATCCTCAAGGATGAGCTTGATCCAGACACCCTTTCAAACACGACAGCACACATTCGTACAAAAACTTCAATATTAAACTGATTAAAAGTGCAATACATTTTACTGATCCTCATCCCAAGACCTATTGTTGATCATTACCAGTGACTCATCGAGTACTTTCTGGCTTTCACAACTCTTTTTTTCTGGCCCATTCTTCTGTGTTTTGGAATCGTAGCAGTCATGGCACAGTTTTATTTCCTCCTACACAAGTCTCTGATACAATCACAACTTCACACGGCTCCCATGTGCCCGAGCTGCAGCGGCCCGTATTTGACCTGAACGATGTTTTCACAGCAGAGACGAGCCGGTTTATTAATAAGAGACACAAAAGAGGTACTGTAGTATATCACAGTACATCAAATGTCTCGTTACACCACGTCCTCTTTTGCAACTTCCTCGTCACTGAGGAGTTCCCGAGCGTGTTAAGAGAATAGTTATGTCGACGCCGACCCGACCGACACGTCTAGAAACAATACAAAAACACATCTATCCCTACAGAAAGGAATCAGCACTTGTCAGTGATCACCATCATCCCTCCACTTGTGTTATGGTCATTGTTAGCTTTTTGTCACATTTGTATATTAAAATGTTAATTAGTGCTTGACTAACATAACATTCCCAAAATCTCTTATTGTCTCACACATTAGGTCTGTTTTCATTCAGCTTTTGAAATGTGCGTATGCGAGTAAAAGGATTTGCAGTGTGTGTCTTTAACCTACAGTATGTAGGAGTTTACATAAAAACGCTGCCAGCTGGATCTTGCATGTCACGCGTCTCTTTGTTGACAAATTTGTCTGTAAAAAAAACTGACTCCGGCTCACCTTGGGGAGTTTTAAATACTTTCTGAAAGCACAACCTTAATGTGATTATTCACAGCTAACGGAGTGTGTGAGTAGGGTTTTTCTACTGATGGATGCTTGAGTTTAGCCGGCTGAAGACAGGCGGTGCTTTCCAAAGCAGAATGTACATAACAAAGAGGAGGTTTAATGTTTTAATGTCCCCCCACAGAGACTGTCTACCTGTTCGGGGGCTGGGACGGCACACAGGACCTGGCCGACTTCTGGGCTTACAGTGTTCAGGAGAACCAGTGGGCCTGCATCTCCAGAGACACGGAGAAAGAGGTGAGTGGCTCACAGAACATTTAGTCCAAAAGACACTTAATACATACCAGATATATTTCTGTATAGGATTGACATGACCTTTCATGGTTCTAGTGTTTTGAGCATGCAATTGTTTTTATTGTTATATTTTGTTAAAGAAGCCAGATGGCATTGACGGTACAGCCCTTTTGTTCTCTTCTTTAAACGTTGACTGCTCAAGACTAGCTATCTCTTTAAGACTCTAATATGTCCATTTAACATGTGTGCATGTCTGCCTCCCGTGTACCGATCAGAGCGGTCCGAGCGCTCGCTCGTGCCACAAGATGTGCATCGACTCCCAGCGGCGTCAGATCTACACGCTGGGCCGCTACCTGGACTCCAGCGTCAGGAACAGCAAGTCTCTGAAGAGCGACTTCTACCGCTACGACATCGATGCTAACACCTGGACGCTACTCAGCGAGGACACCTCAGCTGACGGAGGACCGAAGCTGGTGTTTGACCACCAGGTAGCTGGAATCGGTCTCTTTTATTTCTTTTTACACACCAGCTGAATATTTCCCATCAGATCTCATGAGAAGCTTAAATTTGCAATGTGGCCGATGTGATTGAGACGTCTCTAATCCTCCCACACATATGGTGGGAATCAGAAACTCACTTCACTCACACTTCCTGTTTCCTTCATCTCTTGTCTTCTTCCTCCAGATGTGCATGGACTCGGAGAAGCACATGATCTACACATTCGGCGGTCGGATCCTGACGTGTAACGGCACCGTGGAGGACAGCCGGACGTCCGAGCCTCAGTTCAGCGGACTGTACGCCTACCACTGCCAGGCCGGAACGTGGAGCCTCCTGCGGGAAGACTCGTGTAACGCCGGGCCGGAAGACGTCCAGTCCCGCATCGGCCACTGCATGCTCTTCCACACTGTGAGTCGTATATATATATATATATATATATATATATATACACGTTTTGGGTTTTGGGATCAAATTAAAAAGATACTGTTAGCGTGAGTGCTAATCATTATTTCTGTGTGTCTCCATTTCTTGTCTCTTTGTCTCCTGAACCTCTTCTCCTCTAACAGAGAAACCGCTGTCTGTACGTGTTTGGAGGTCAGAGGTCAAAGACGTACCTCAATGATTTCTTCAGCTACGATGTGGACGGAGACCACGTAGAGATCATATCTGACGGCACCAAGAAGGACTCGGGCATGGGTAAGCACAGATCTTTTACTTTATTAAATGTAGTAATAAGTATAAACATACTCAAGGCGTGCTGCGGCGCGCTGCACATTGGTGGAAGGGACAGAAGTGTGCTTGACATGCAAGGAAGGTCGATCATGAGTCAGATGATTATCGTTAATCTGCATCTCTAATACTTCCTGTAACCTTCATGCTTGGTTAGTGCGTTGGTATCTTATCAGAGCAGTGTAATATAATGAGAGGAAATGCCAAAGCAGCAAACATGGTGTACACCAAGTCACTGGCAATGTGCTCCCTCCATCTCTGTGTGGCTTCTCTGCCTCTGTGTGTGAGAATCTCTGCTTCAAAAGCTCCGGCAGCAGCAGCAGTCAGACACTTCCTGCCTCGGACAGACTGATTGACTGTGATCTCAGCTCCACCTCAATCCCAGTATAAATAGACCTCTTGTCTGCCGACCGCTCACCTCTGTCCTAGCCAGAGCCAGGCGGCGGCGGGTAGAGAGAGAGAGGGAGAGAGAGAGAGAGAGAGAGAGAGAGAGAGAGAATCTGTCTGTAGTGATAATACAAGAGAGAGAGAGAGAGAGAGAAAATTGAAAAATCCAAACGGGTGCGCTAGTGAAACGGAGCAAGAAAGAACAGAACGTGTCTTGGCAGGAAGGAAGCAGAAAGCACAAACAGTTCTCTCTTCTTCCTCTCTCTCTGTGTGCGTGTCATAATCAGTCTCACATGTTGATGTGTGCCGTGGATCGGCGCCGCAGCAGCATCTCGCCGCGCCGCTCTGCCATGTGCTGACCTCGAACCCCTCGGCTGGGAGTTTCAGTCAGATTATTTAGTTGATATCACTGTTATTAATTCAATGTTGTGTGTGTGTGTGTGTGTCCACCTAGTGGCAGCACAGTGTGACAGCCTCAGTTACCTCTACATTGAACATAATATTACTGTTGATGAATCACAGCAGGCTGGGCTTGGCAGTACTTTTGCTCAGCTATGTTTTCTTCCTGCGTTATGTAAGGGGTCAATGTCTTAAAATAGACCTGGCGGAGGTCTCTCATCGCCCTGAAGGGGTTTATTTCACAACTAGAATGGCACTCGGAGAGCGCAGACCTCCACAAAGGTGCGTGACTTTAAAAACAGATCACAACTCACAGGTCTCCGCCAGGTTGTGCGGAGGTCCGGGTAAGCGACAGTTAACGTCTTTGGATTGCCGATGTGTGCTCGGCCTCTGCAGTATGACGTCAGGTTGCGTTTCTCCAAAAGTTGACTCTGTTTCTACTTTTCCGCTACTGTGGCCGCCGCAGCCCAAACACACTAACTTGTTCTTGTAACTAATTCTAAATGCGTTTTCACCACACCGCCTGATCTGGTGTGAATGCAGCCTGACTGACTAAAGCCCGGTTTCCACCAAAAGGTTCCTTCAGCCCGCTGTTGTCTGCGTTTCCACCGCGGTGTACAACCTGTGAAGATTAGGCAAATTAGTCCGCTCACTGTATGAAAAAGCATCAAGACGTGACGAGGGCTGCTGGACACCCTGGGTTAAAATGTTTTGTCTCACTGCGACGATATTTACTGCTGCATATATTCAGACGAGCATTGGATGTAATGAATGAAATGAAACTAAGAGCGTCTGTCTCCACAGTAAATCATCTGTTGAGTGTTTGATAGTTATTTATTTGTATAAAATGTCCCCAGAACTTGATTTAGACCCTGGTCCAATCAAGAAGTTCTTAATTCTGGGGGGAAAGTTCCTGCTGTGGAAACAGGGCTCAAGTTTAATTGTATAGAAACGCATCGATACAACCAGTATTGGACAAAATAATTGCAGCATGAGCCCTAACATGCACCTGATGAACTGATTTGCCACCCATGTCGTTTCTGTTGGTGCTGTGATCCACCCGCAGCAGGTCTGTGTGTCGCATTTTGTCCATCGCGGTGGGTTGAATTTGCATGCTGTTCACTCTCCGTCTCTGGCGGGCCTTGTTGCCATGGCACCGTGTTCCTGTGTTATTCTTTACTTTTTTTAAACTGAAGGAAGGGAGAAGGAAGTTTTTATTATTAATGGCGCTCGTCTGATTTCCTCCTCTCTGCTAACAAGAACTACTGAGCTGAGTAACTTCTAAACATCATCATGTTCTTATCTCAGCTGAGTCAGATCTGCTGCTGGAGGAGCAAATGTTTTTTTTATTTCTGAGTTTATTCATCCTCATTTGTTCGTTTGTTTGTTTGTTTGTTTGTTTGTGCCGCCACAGTGCCGATGACGGGCTTCACCCAGAGAGCCACCATCGACCCGGAGCTCAACGAGATCCACGTCCTGTCGGGCCTCAGCAAAGACAAGGACAAACGCGAGGAGAACGTCCGCAACTCTTTCTGGATCTACGACATCGCCCGCAACAACTGGTAGGAGAGAGGATGACGAATCAACACAAACACACGCACACACACACACAAACACACACAAACACTCTGTGATCATTACCGCAGCCACGAGGAGAGAGAGAGAGAGAGAGAACAGGAAATACTTTCACACACAGCAGCTCTTTGTAGCCTAGATCTTCACCACAGTAGATAACCGAGAGCGCGCATGCAAAACAACATGTGTGCATGTACTGTATGTGCACGTCATGTTTGGATGAGTGTTGGTGAAAGAACAGGCTGCAGCCCTCACTGTTCCAGTACGGTGATTTTCAGTAGCTGTTCTTGTACTCCGTGTCCAGTGAAATGAGTCAATGACACACCTGCAGCATCATGTGGACGTGTGAAAAAGCTGTTGAGCTTTTCCTTGACGGTTTCATGAAGTGTTTATAGTCACTAATGTAAATCAGCTTCCTCCTCCTTCATTTCCCTGTGTGTGTGTGTGTGTGTGTGTTGGTGTTTAGGTCGTGTGTGTATAAGAACGACCAGGCGGTGAAAGAAAACCCGAGCAAGGCTCTGCAGGAGGAGGAGCCGTGTCCACGCTTCGCACACCAGCTGGTCTATGATGAGATGCACAAGGTAACACACACACACACACACACACACACACACTCACTCACACTCTTATTTAGTGCGCTATCACACATAATTTCATGACAAAAACACTCAAATAGTAACACTCCAGGACACTTTGTGAAGGCGAGCTGCAGCTCAGCTTTTTCAAATATTGTATTCATGCTAACATCGAGTTAGCACGTCTCCTCGTGAGCTGTTGATTCACACACCTGGCTCTGTCCTGTTAGTTATAATCATTAGTTGCAGCCCTAAAAATAACTCTGGATTTCAGCTATTAGTGCGTTTTACAACTTTTAGGAGCTAATGCTATAAATAGGGGCTAAGTGTGTATTTCCTGCGTTGTTCCAGGTGCATTACTTGTTTGGTGGAAACCCCGGGAAGTCTTGTTCTCCCAAGATGCGCCTGGACGACTTCTGGTCCCTCAAATTGTGTCGGCCCTCCAAGGAGTACCTGCTGCGCCACTGCAGATACCTCATCAGGAAATACAGGTCTGTAGCAGCACAGCAGCCACCGCTACATCACCACTTCATCACCACTCCATCACACGGGCTGCCTTTTATCGATGCATGCACTGGTAGGAGTGTCAATACTGACGCTAGTAAACAGATGGAGTGTTGGCCAGGAGTGACCAATTCACATTAAATGATTAATCTATGTCTTTTATCATTTAACCCTTTAAAAACTAAATTATAATCTTTTAGCTTAGGTTGTACAGATTTTAGGGATACCAATGTAGGCACTGGCCTGGACCGTTCAAAGGGTTAAAACAGTGTTGGTGCATGGACTGATTTGAAGTTACAGCCTCATGTTGCCTTGCATCCTCAGCCTGTTTAGTGAAGAGTTCTAATGAGGACGGAAGCTGCCAAAATAAAAAACAAATTTTTTTGCAAAAATAATTAATTAATTAATTAATAAATAAATAAATGACTCGGATTTATAAATAAATAAATATGTCATTCAATAATAATAAAAACAAAATTGCAAAAACTGCACTACTGAGCTGTGTGATTAGTTCTGCTTTGCTGCCATCTAGTGTTCATCCCGTGTGACTGCAGCCCACACTGAGTGCACGTGATGTTCACCACCAGTGTGTTTTGATTGGCCAGGTTTGAGGAGAAAGCCCAGTCGGAGCCGCTGAGTGCGCTAAAATACCTGCAGAACGACCTTTCACTGACGGTGGACCACACGGACCCCGACGAGACCAAAGAGGTACTGGAGTCCTCTGTACTTTCTTGTGTTCAATATTAGTTTGGTTTTCAGGAGAAGGTAGAGAAAATAAACCAGAAACAAAAATGTAGAGATGAAAAGAAGAAGAAGGAGAATCGGAGGGATAGGTGTAGAATGAGTGACGGTACACGAGAGGTTAATAGAGACAGAGAAAATGTGAATTATGCAGAAGTCTCATTACTTTTGGATCCGGAGCTGTAATTTGTAACCTCCATGTGTCCAGATGTATGTGTGATCAGAAGGTATATTCTGCCCTCATTTGTATGCTGAAGGTTCCAGCAGCACCTGCTGCTGCAGCTTCATCTGCTGCGTCTGTCTGCCTGTTTGTTCAGAACTCTGTTTGTCCAACGTTGAAGTGACTCAGACGCTCGTGTTGTGTTTCAGTTCCAGCTCCTGCCCTCGGCTCTCTTCAAGTCTAGCTCTGACTTCATCCCTCTGGGTAAGAACCTCATCTCTGTTCATACAATACCAGTGTAAATTCTCAATACTCAACTCGATACCATGGTAAAAACAGAAAAACAAACTCCTTTATTACCGTTTGCATGCTGTGTTTTTGCAAATGTATCACTAATCCCTGATGATCCACCTCAGGTTTCTCACTAAAAACTACATTTTACAAGATTACATTTGAACACATCACAATAACGTCTAGGGGCGTCACGATTTCGATTCTATATCGGAAATCAATTGAAATTAGCTTCCAATCTCGACCATCGAAATCAAACATTTCTCTGTCCGCCCCCTCCGCGTACTCGCTCGCATCCAAAGGTAAAATACAGCTGAAAATACACCCATTGTTAAAACTATACAACATACGTCACCATGTTCTGACACATTACAAACACTAACTAAAGTAACATTTGCAAACTTAAACTACTCAGTCCAGAGCTCCTATCTTTCTTACGCCCGACGCAAACCGGTGCACAGCGCAACTGTCATTGCTAGTTTCAGACCAACGCAGTTGTCATTTTCACGCCCAGCGCCCACGTTGTGTAAGTAGTGAATGTACTTGTGCCCATCTGTGCGCCCATGATGGTCTTAAAATGAGATGTGGTCAGCTCCGGCCAATCTCACGTTTCATAGTCCCCTCACTCACGAACAAGACCCCCGAGGTACTTGAACTCCTTCCCTTGGTGGTAAGGACTCATTCCCTACCCGGAGTAGGCAGTAAATGACAATAAAACCGTATTTTGAACACTTTCTAAATAAAAAGAGAGTTCAGTTCCTCTTTTTTAAAGAAGAATTAGAAAGTGTAAATGACCGTTGTCGGGGAATAAAACCAACGACCTGTTGATCTTCACAAATCAAGACTCCATAGTCAAACAATGGCATGTTTAAATCGAATCGCATCGTGACTGGCTGCGTCCTTTTTCCTGTTCCTTTGAGTTAATGGAACTCCTCCTCGCCTCCATAAACATGATGAAAGTTCTTTGACGTCTCCTGTCTGCTTCTCTCAGGTTTCTCAGACGTCGACCAGACGTACGCTCAGCGGACGCAGCTCTTCGACACGCTCGTCAACTTCTTCCCAGACAGCATGACTCCGCCCAAGGGCAACCTGGTAGACCTCATCACGCTCTAGCCCCTCCGTGCACCTGATGGGACTGGGGGAGACAGAGACCAGTTATTTTTCTATTCCTGAACCCTTCCGGTGGGATTACACGACATCTGGAACTCTCCATCACGCTGACCTCCTCCTGCTGCTGCCACAGTCTGCCGGTGAGGGTCAGAAACACACACATTAACAACACTGTGGTATTCGGATACGAGCGGAACTCCACGACCTGAGGTGTGTTTTTCTTTTCCCGAGATATCCGTTTGGTTTTTGTTTTTTTCTTCCTTGCTGATGAAGATCTCTTCAAAGCCCTTCGAAACTCTGCCAAACATCGCTCGTGTTTTTTTCATCTTCACTCCCCAGAAACGTTACGGCCAAAAAAGAGGATTTGTTTTCATAAATTCCCCCGCTTGTTAATATATTTGAAGACCGGACTGTGCGACCACGATACAGGAAACAACTTCACTCTCCAAAGCTACGAGCTCTTCTGTTCTTTTGGGGAACATCTCCTGCAAAATCTGACGTAAAACTTTTGATTTTGATGATTTAGTTAGCTTTTCTGCAACACATGCACCTTTTTTTATGATCGTGACGGCCATGCGGAGGCATAAAAACAATTTAATAGTGTTGTAGAAACAATAGAGGAATGATTCTATGAGATAAAGTTTAATATATATAGATATATATATATATATGTATACCTTTTCTATTGGTTTGGGTTGTTACGCCTGTAAAACTGGCTGGTAAATTAGCATTTACTGCAGGAGACACAAGGTGAAGTTTTTTCCTCATTAGTTAATGAAGTGGTTAAATTATGTACAGAATATGTAAATATACATATAGGAATTGTTTGGGATTGAACAGATTCGTGTTCTTTCTTGTTCCTCTTTATCAAAACGTCAGGGTCCACCTACAGTACGGAAACCTTCTGGCTCTACATTGAATACTCGTTCTACTTATTGGGAAGAATTTAAAGCAGTTGGTGTGCGATTGTGAATGAAGTGCTAGTGCCAGTTTGACAATTACGCTTCTACTACACTGGGAACAACAGGAGCGCGTGGCGGCGGTGACGGCTGCGTGATTCACGCATCGGGTGTTCACACCAGCTGCATTTCAGCTGCGTTTCTGCTGCTGTCAGCTCTTTCTTTCTAAACGGAGTTTGCCTTTCATAATGGCCATTTCATTTCATTTATAAATGTAATTTATATTTATTTCAGACAGAGAAAGGTTAAGAAACGTGTGGTTATTTGTAAATAATGGTAATAATCCACAACTAAAACTCCGTACTATATTCATTCATGGAGCTCTCCAAGTCACTGCATGTTCTACAACACTGTCCGGCACATATTTCAGAATTAAAGCCTCGTGTTAACAAATGAAAGAATTCTGTCCACAGAAAAAAAATGCTTGGGGGCTTTTATTTTGAAATGAAAGCAGGATGTGTTGATTTAAAAACAAGTCTTTACTTTTTTTACTTTACTTTTTTACAGATATAGACATTGAAACTGTAGTAATGTTGCTGGTATGATGTCAATATACAGTCAATAGATCACCTTCACTGTCTGTTGTTGTTGTGAACCGCGCGGCTCGCGTCAAAAATAGGCGAAACCTTGAATCTCTAGAAGAGACGAAGCTGCTCTGACCTGTTAACACGGACGCTGAAATAACAGATAACGCAGCCGTCACGCGCTGCTGACGTTCCCAGTGTGGACGAGGCTTTAGAGTGGGCATTTTATGTCATTGTGTGTTGAGAGGATGGTCTTTCAGTGTGATGAAATAGTTGGTTCAATCTTTCTTCACTTTATTCTCCCTAAAGAAAATCCTAAATGTCGACCGCAGGATTAAAGGGATGGTTCAGGTGCTTTTGAAGTGGGGTTGTATGAGGTTCTTCTCTATAGTCAAGTGTCAAACCGGTTTGATATTAAGCCACAACACTGGACCGGACCGTGATACCGAATTTTAACCACTAGATGTCGCACTTGACTCAGCAGCAGCTTGTCACAAAATGAGCTAGTCCAGCTTAAGTGAGTCCCTGGGTATATGGCAACTTGACTATCCGGAATTAACATTAGAGATATCCACAATTACATGATGACTAGTTGTAATTACATTATGACGAGTCAGAAATCTTATTCCAGATATCTGTAACGTCATTGTGACTAGTCAAAACAGGAGGAAAGGAGTTGGACCCCTTTCCGACGGTGGAACTGAAGCCGTTATATCTCTGCTCTCTTCAAAGCAACCAGACTCCATTAACAAAAACAGCAATTTTAACTCGCAGAACGCGGGAGTTGCTGGTTTACTGCCGCTTCCTCGATCAGTTAGTTTGTTGATGTTATTGTGTGACTTTGGTGAAACCGAACTAAAACATCACACGATACCACAAACACACAAACGACCCGATCGAGGCAGCGGTAGCAGACCAGCAACTCCCTTGTTCTGTGAGGTAAAATGACTGTTTTTGTCAATGGAGTCTGGTGGCTTTGAAGAGGGCAGAGATAACGGCTTCATTTCCAAACGGAACGGGCCGTCTGAGGTAAAGTAAAGCGGTGAAAATATTCTAAATAAAGCCAATAAAGCAGTACATTACTTTGCTGGTACTCCTGTAATAAACTGACTATGGAGACGTTCTTCATACAACCCCACTGAGAAACATCCCAACTATCCCTTTAAGCACCTAGTAATGTAAACACTTGTCAGGTATTATACACTTATACCGTGGCCATCTTTTTATATTTCTGATAGTGACAACATGACGCTTGATTTACTCACATAGGAGGAATGTGAAATTGCTGATTTGAAGTTCAACTGTGGTAAAAGAAGAGGCCAGTTTTAAGCAAGTTCTATTATGTATGAATGAACACAAGTGTTTAGTTTAAAAAGTTTACCTCTGCTGTCACCAAATCATTACTGGGGATGTCGGGCTCCATCTTCTATCGGTGCTTACTGCTCACTCCAAGTCCCACTCACTCCTCATTCACCGTCTTCCACGACGTCTCAGTCGGTCGGACGCTAACGGATTGTTTTGATCGCTAACAAACATCCCATATCGTCAATCAACAACATGATTGTCTCTCTCCCAGTCCGACATTTATTCTAACAACAAACTGTGACGCATCAGAACACTACCCGTTGTCCCACATGGCACATCCGCTATACGACTGTTAACCACAACGTGTACATAATTAGTGCGTAATGTACAGGATCGGTCCTTTTATCTACGAGCTTGAAGAACGTTGAAGACGACAGGGCTGAAGATGGTTTGTCAGTTTAATGGTGAATTTAAAAAATCTTGTCTTTCATATTTAACACTATTTTCACAAAGGCTAAATCAGACTTTATGATCAGACGTCAACTAGTTAACAGTCCCTCTTTATTGGACAATGATTTATGCTCTTATTTTGAAATTAAAAGGGCCATACTGGTGTGTATGGTCCTTAAAGGGTCAGATATAAAGCTTGGATTGGAATCGTTTGATGCTTTTACATTGAATGCACTTAACTTGGAATCTGTATCTGGTGAATTCAGTCAAGATGCTTCAATTCCTCACTTGCTTTGCTCTGCTTTTTAAATTCATAATGTGCGTATTTACAGTACAACAGAGAGCTTTTCATTAAGTGCACTGTAGTATGAAATGTAAAAAAAAAAAAACCCTCGGGGTGCTGTTTACTGTGATTGTGGGTGCTCTGCTACTGCACCCATCATCACTGGAAATCATCACTGCGGGTGCGTTTCACTGACACTGGAACAGAGGAGTTATTTCATGTTAGTTCACACAGTTGAGTGACAAGTAGCCGGTCACTCAGGCAACATTCGATTCCCATAATTCATCCGTGTAGGAGATTGAAACCTATTATAGTTTAGGTGTTGCTTGAATAGCACTCCTAATATTGGGTTCGTTTTTTATGCGTGAGGATGGAGGATGGAGTCGCACAGCAGTTCGTGAAAAAGTCACGAAATTTAATATATTGATTCGTACATGGACACGAATTTCACATTTTCTTTGTGATGTTCAGCACAAAATCAGTTTGTATGTAATCCACGTTATCGTGAACCGGGAAGTATAAAGAGCAGCGAACGCCACGTAGAGAGGAGGTCGGGGTGGATGGGTCGGTCAAAAACACACAGGACCGCTGTTCGTGTCCCGCGTGAAACCAGAAGTCAAAGCTGATTTATTTGTCACGTAACTTCCATACTTAAGTTACGCCACTTCCAGTGTTATTTTAACCCAAACCGCGATCTTTTCCTAAACCTAACTAAGTATTTTTTGTCACATATCTTCCGTACTTAAATTACAGCACGTCTGGACCACTAAAGCTAACTAAGTAGTTTTATTTTGAAAAGACTGGAGTGGAAATTGACACGTGCGTCACGCGTTTCTGGACATTCGTAGGAAAACGCGCGAAAAATACGTTGTTGAAAGTCGTTGCTGAGCGTCACAGAAAAATAAAAATTTGCGTCTATGTCCACGAATCAAATAGATTAAATCACGTGACTTATCTCACAAGCTGCTGTGAGACCGCGTCGGTCTGTTCATGTACGTTTGACTCGTGTTTCTGCAGCCCTGATACCGACTAAATGGAAACAGATCGGTGATGTAGAAAATTGAAAAGACACCAGAGAAAAAGCAGAATGCTATGCGAGGGATTATTTATGATATTTTGACAACATTTAAGACTCATCATGCTTGCAGTAGAATTTATTTTGTGCCAGAAGAAAACTGTGTTTAAAAAAAACGACTAATTGAAAAGCACCTTTGTAAAGAAAAAAAAAAAAAATGCCAAATACTACTTTTCTTTTTGCTATTTTAGGGTAAATCTCCGTCACACAACTATGTCTGATGGACGGGATGTTATTTTTTAATTCTCTTTCTTTTGTTCTTGCCCTTCTCTCGACCCCCGGGGGGGTCTCAGGAGATTTAAAGGCCGGTACTCTCAGATCAGTGAGCACTACTACTGTGGATAACAGTGAATGTGTAGAAAGCCTTGTAGTATTTGCATTGTATGTAATGTATATAATGAATAAAGATTGTATTTTGTTCAGGTTTTCTTAACTGCCGTCTCTGTGGTGTGTCAGCTGGACAGAACGGGAGAACTCTACAGAACCAAAGTGGGAAAAAAAAGACCGCCTTTATTTCGCAAATCTGAACAGGTAGAACAACATGACCGCCGAGGCGGTCGACAATTTACAGCTTCCAGTGTGTCAGACCCCTGCTGTTCGCCTTCAAGCAGCAAACAAACCATAAATACATCAAATACGGGTAACAGACTTTGGTGAAAATATCACAGCTATAATAAAAAAGTGAAACACACAAACACAATAAAAAACAAACAAACGGTGGAGTGGAGTGCCCAAGGTGATGGATTCACTTGTATATAAGTACATACATATATATATATTAACTTCTTAATGGGTTTAAAAGGAAGTAAATTATTAAACTGAACAAAATCCAAAATGAAATTCTGCTGTGAGGGTTTTAATATCAAGTCAGACATCTTAAAGGTCCGATATCGTGCTCATGTTCAGGTTCATACTTGTATTTTGTGTTTCTACTAGAACATGTTTACATGCTGTAATGTTAAAAAAAAACATGTATTTTCCTCATACTGTCAGCCTGAATATACCTGTATTCACCCTCTGTCTGAAACGCTCCGTTTTAGTGCATTTCAACGGAATTGCGTTGCTAGGCAACAGCTTGGGTCCATGTTTACTTCCTGTCAGCTGATGTTATTTACATCCACTGCAACCAGGAAATAAACTGGGACACATTTAGAATGTTTACATTTAAAACTGTGAAATGGTCTAAATATTGTATATTTGTGACATCACAAATGGATTTGTCACAAAACGGCTTGTTTCAAACGCACTTCTGAATACGGGCTGTGTTATTTCTCCGTTGATTGAACATTTTGATACTTTCACAGTATTTATATATATATATAACCTAAACCTGCTTTATAATATAAAATACATGAAAATCTCACTTTATACAATATGGGACCTTTAACATGTCAGATGACTCCACCCGTCCAGCAACAGTGATAAAAACAGCAACTATTTACAGCGTTCGCTTCAGTTTTTTAAAGCAAATTCAGCATCAGTCCAGTATTATTCTATTTAATAACAATATTTGATTAATTGATTGTTGAGTCAGCATCTTTTTGTGATATCATGTTATACATCAATCAGCCATAACATTAAGACCGCTGACAGGTGAAGTGAATAACATGGATTATCTGGTTACCATGGCACCTGGCAGTGGGGGGGGGGGGGGGGGGGGTGGGGTGGGGAGGAGGGGGATATATTAGACAGCAAGTGAACATTTTAAACTTTGTGTTGGAAGCAGAAGAAATGGTCCAGCGTAAGGATGTGAACGACTTTGACAACAAGGGCCAGATAGTGCTGGCTAGACGACCGGATCAGAGCATCTCCAGAACTGCAGCTCTTGTGGGATGTTCCCGGTCTGCAGTGGTCAGGACCTACCAGAAGTGGTCCAAGGAAGGAGAACCGGTGAACCAGCGACAGGGTCAGACCCGAGGCTCATTGATGCACGTGGAGAGCGAAGGCGTTTTCTTTTACATCATGTGGATGGCGACCAGTCAGAGGTGTCGACTCGGCCTCCAGATTCTCCTGATCTCGATCCGATGGAGCATCTGTGGGATGTTCTGGACGAACAAGTCCGATCCATGGAGGCCCCACCTCGCAACTTATACAGGAGTTAAAGGATCTGCTGCTGACGGCTTGGTGCCAGATACCACAGCAGACCTTCAGAGGTCTAGAGGAGTCCATGCCTCCACGGGTCAGGATATATTAGGCAGGGGGTCATCATGTTATGGCTGATCGGTGTATAACCTCCAGAATAATATCAGTGTTTTAAAAGTGTCCGTTCCCACTTTACGTCCAGAAAGCACGACACAAAATCTACTTGTAATATGTCCGTATACTCCCTCGAGTCAAAAATGTGGCATTTTGGATGAAAACCCTTCATTTGTCTTATTTCTAACCACCCTGTGTCTTTATGGACATTATCTATTTCTATGAATCGTGCACCAACGTTCAAACCTTTACAGCCTTTTACAGCGGCAGCTCCTCTCATACAGACGACACGCACTAGTGGACAATCACCAGGACGCTCCGAAGCATCCTGAGGTCATCTATAGCTAAGTTAGTAACTCTAGAGCTGCAGAGCCTCCAGAGCAAAGGTTCTTCCTCTCTTGCAGGAAAATAACATAAAAATAGTTTATTTACAGATGCTTGTGTACAAATCAACTCTTTTTGTTTTTAAAGAAAAGGCACAATCTGGGGGTTCGGAAGTCACCTATTTCTATCCTGCGTAGGCACAACAGTGATTGATTTAGTGGATTATTCAAACATGTTTCCAAGGCCACTGTGTATAAAACTACCGTAGAACTATAACAGACAGACAGACGGACAGACGGACAGACAGCGTTAATACGGGGGTGTGGCTGTTCTCTATAGGATGTGTCTGTTGTGAGAAAAGTCTTCTGTGGCTTCAGGGACAACAATCCATCCCAGGGCCAGGAGTGTAAGATAAGGGTGTTTTTGGTGTGGCTGGAACTAGTCAGGTCCTGTCGCTGTCTCCTCCTTCGTCTTCGTCTTCGTCTCTACAGGTGAGTGTCCTCCTCGTCGGCTATGTCCTCCTTCAGCAGGTTGTCAATGGGGACGATCCAGCTGTCGTTGAATTCCCCGTTCAGCGCCATCATCTTCTTCTCCTGCATCTCCGGCTGCACCTCCATCACCTCCAGCGTGGGGTTGTCGTGGTAACCGTTCTCCACCGTGTGCAGCTCCTCCGTCAGGTGCTGCTGCAGAGGTCAAAAAGGACAAAAAACTGTATTCATATTTGATTCTGTATGTTGATTCTGAATAAATAATAAATCATATACTGTAGGGACCACTGGATGCTACAGGGAAACACTATTGATCCTCACAGGCCAAAAGAAAAAAGAACAGCTAGTAATATCTGATCACTTCTTGAGGATAAGGATCATTGGGCCACGTAGAAGACTCTCCACCGACCTGGTTCTCGTTGAACGGTTTGCGGTGGTGAGAGGCGCAGACGGCGAGGATGACGATCATGATGAGCAGAGCTCCGCAGGAGGCCAGGATGGCTATCAGGGTTTTGTTATCTGTCGGTTTCTATAAGCAGAGAATAAAACAACAAGAGTGTAGAGACAGTTAGTGTCCGGCTGCAGGAATCTGAACCACTGACTACCAGTGTTTACATGTTCTGATGATACCATCCAGATAGTGTAGTGACCCTCTTACCTTGGTGATGTCTTCATAGTATTGATTTGCAAGGTTGGTTTTCACTGCAAGATACATTCAAAAGTATTTGTTAGTAGACAATAAAACTACAACTTCTTTAGGTTTAGGCAATAAAACTACAACTTCTTTAGGCTTAGGCAATAAAACTACAACTTCTTTAGGTTTAGGCAATAAAACTACAACTTCTTTAGGCTTAGGCAATAAAACTACAACTTCTTTAGGCTTAGGCAATAAAACTACAACTTCTTTAGGTTTAGGCAATAAAACTACAACTTCTTTAGGCTTAGGCAATAAAACTACAACTTCTTTAGGCTTAGGCAATAAAACTACAACTTCTTTAGGTTTAGGCAATAAAACTACAACTTCTTTAGGTTTAGGCAATAAAACTACAACTTCTTTAGGCTTAGGCAATAAAACTACAACTTCTTTAGGTTTAGGCAATAAAACTACAACTTCTTTAGGCTTAGGCAATAAAACTACAACTTCTTTAGGTTTAGGCAATAAAACTACAACTTCTTTAGGCTTAGGCAATAAAACTACAACTTCTTTAGGCTTAGGCAATAAAACTACAACTTCTTTAGGTTTAGGCAACAAAACTACAACTTCTTTCAAAACGACAACTTCTTTAGGTTTAGACAACAAATCTACGACTTCTTTAGGCTTAGGCAATAAAACTACAACTTCTTTAGATTTAGGCAATAAAACTACAATTTCTTTAGGTTTAGGGAATAAAACTACAACTTCTTTAGGTTTAGACAACAAAACTACAACTTCTTTAGGTTTAGGCAATAAAACTACAACTTATTTAGGTTTAGGCAACAAAACTACAACTTCTTTAGGTTTAGGCAGCAAAACTCAACTTCTTTAGGTTTAGGTAATAAAACTACAACTTCTTTAGGTTTAGGCAACAAAATTCAACTTCTTTAGGTTTAGGGAATAAAACTACAACTTCTTTAGGCTTAGGCAATAAAACTACAACTTCTTTAGGTTTAGGCAACAAAACTACAACTTCTTTAGGTTTAGGCAGCAAAACTCAACTTCTTTAGGTTTAGGTAATAAAACTACAACTTCTTTAGGTTTAGGCAGCAAAACTCAACTTCTTTAGGTTTAGGGAATAAAACTACAACTTCTTTAGGTTTAGGCAACAAAACTACAACTTCTTTAGGTTTAGGCAGCAAAACTCAACTTCTTTAGGTTTAGGGAATAAAACTACAACTTCTTTAGGTTTAGACAACAAAACTACAACTTATTTAGGTTTAGGCAATAAAACTACAACTTATTTAGGTTTAGGCAATAAAACTACAACTTCTTTAGGTTTAGGCAACAAAACTACAACTTCTTTAGGTTTAGGCAGCAAAACTCAACTTCTTTAGGTTTAGGTAATAAAACTACAACTTCTTTAGGTTTAGACAACAAATCTACGACTTCTTTAGGCTTAGGCAATAAAACTACAACTTCTTTAGATTTAGGCAATAAAACTACAATTTCTTTAGGTTTAGGGAATAAAACTACAACTTCTTTAGGTTTAGACAACAAAACTACAACTTCTTTAGGTTTAGGCAATAAAACTACAACTTATTTAGGTTTAGGCAACAAAACTACAACTTCTTTAGGTTTAGGCAGCAAAACTCAACTTCTTTAGGTTTAGGTAATAAAACTACAACTTCTTTAGGTTTAGGCAGCAAAACTCAACTTCTTTAGGTTTAGGGAATAAAACTACAACTTCTTTAGGCTTAGGCAATAAAACTACAACTTATTTAGGTTTAGGCAACAAAACTACAACTTCTTTAGGTTTAGGCAGCAAAACTCAACTTCTTTAGGTTTAGGTAATAAAACTACAACTTCTTTAGGTTTAGGCAGCAAAACTCAACTTCTTTAGGTTTAGGGAATAAAACTACAACTTCTTTAGGTTTAGGCAACAAAACTACAACTTCTTTAGGTTTAGGCAGCAAAACTCAACTTCTTTAGGTTTAGGGAATAAAACTACAACTTCTTTAGGTTTAGACAACAAAACTACAACTTCTTTAGGTTTAGGCAATAAAACTACAACTTATTTAGGTTTAGGCAATAAAACTACAACTTCTTTAGGTTTAGGCAGCAAAACTCAACTTCTTTAGGTTTAGGTAATAAAACTACAACTTCTTTAGGTTTAGACAATACAACTATAACGTCTTTAGGTGTCTATCTCTGGGGTTTATAGCGACTGATAACGTCTATTCAATAACCTGACAACAGTCTAATCGGCTGTTTACCTTTGCCATTTATCTCCACACAGTCAAACTGTACTTTGTCGTTGGCAAGTTGACGATACGTCAGGGTGCAGTTTCCATCTTGCAAATTGACCAACAGCCGCCTGCACACCTCCACCAGATCTTTCTCGTCCTTTTCCTGAAGGGAGAAATGACACATCTGTAAACATCTAAATCAGCCACATAATTTACTTTCCATGAATGATTGTGAATGACTCAATCTCCGAGCTTCTACCATGATGTCAGTGTTTGGACGGGAAGGTCAAAGGTGACAGCTGAGGTCATATCTTCCTGTGCTGTGTTGTGATGTGTGGAGTATTTCTGGTGTGTTATGGAACGGCACAGCTGCATAGGCAGTCCGAGAGAGAGACGGTGAGTATATAAAAGAGGTGTGGGAACGAAGGAAACTAGTGAAAGGCAGGAAGGGTTCCCACTAAGACACTTTTTCCACCCAGTGACTGGAATCCTTTTTTTATATAGTGAGCTTCACTGCTTCCTGTCCTGTTGCTGGATCCACCCTGAGCCTCCTTCAGCGGTGGGAAGTACTCACAGTTTCTCTTTGACTTGTATATTGGTAATGAAAAGTTGTACATTTATATTAATGACTAGTTTATATATTTAACTGGAACATTTAAAGGGAAAGTCCTTTTTTTTTTTTTTTTTGTAATCTGTCTGGAGCGAAAAACATGTGATCATTGTGATGAAGGTAACACAGTTTATAGTCTAAGTATATAGTATATAAGTCTAATGCAGTGAGTGCCAAAGAGACAATGTATTACGGAGTATTAGGGCCACATTGAGGGAAAAAACATCTGAAATTTACAGAATAAAGTCAGAATATTACGAGAATAAAGTCATAACTTTACTTGAAAAAAAGATGTTATATTACGAGAATAAAGTCGTAACTTTACGACAAAAAAGTCGTATTATTACGAGTATAAAGTCATAACTTTACGAGAAAAAAAGATGTTATATTACGAGTATAAAGTCATAACTTTACGAGAAAAAAAGAAAAAAAAACATGTAAAATTACTTCTTTATAATATTATGACTTTATCTCAGATGTATTTCTTTTCCTCAATGTGGCCCTAATACTCCGTCGTACCGTCGTACCATAGACCTACAACAATGATAAATACAAATGAAAATGTAAACAAAAAAACAGTTTTTTTTTTTTATAAATCCCGAGGGAGCCACTGGAGAGGAGCTGACGAGACGCAGGTTTCTGACCTCTGATGTCTAACTATATGAATAAAGTCACATAAGCAGAACAAGTCAGTTCGTTCATCTGCAACTAAAAGCTGTAACGCCCTAAAAAGAACATGATGCTACAATATATATAAAAGAAAAACACGTCCTATTGTTCTTATTCTTCCTGCAGGATGTTGCTCAATTATTCTCCATCTTTAAACTGGAGGGACTTTGGTGGAGTAAATGTCAGTGAAGAAAGGAGTGGAAGAGGGCGGAGGCCTGCGTCCCGTTGGACGGGACAATAGCGGTGAGAGTCGACGAGAGTCGGAGCAGGAACTGTGTTTATTATCACGTCTATTGTTTGTGTGAATAGAAAACTAGTCTGATGCCTGAAACAGATTTAAAGATATCTTACCACTTGTCCGCTGTTTAGAGAGAACTGCAGAAAAGAAAGTCAGAAAAGAAGTTGCGTCAGTTGAAAGTATTTCAGTAATATGTGTTAAAGTGAAGCTCGGTCTGCTCCCTCATCTCACCGAGAACGTCTTTTGCTGAGCTGCTGTGCTGGTGGAGACGATGGTGGTTGTTGTGGTTGTTGTGGATTGCGGAGACGTAGTTCCAGCTGTGGTACTGAAGCTCACTGCTGCAGAAGGTCCTGCCTTGGTCGTGGTGGACAGGGAGACGGTGTTCCCGGTGTTCCCGGTGTTCCCGGTGTTCCCGGTGTTCCCGGTGTTCCCGGTGTTGTTCCCGGTGGTGTTCCCGGTGTCCCCGGTGGTGTTCCCGGTGTCCCCGGTGTCCCCGGTGTCCCCGGTGTTCCCGGTGTTCCCGGTGTTCCCGGTGTTCCCGGTGGCGCTCCCGGTGTTCCCGGTGGTGTTCCCGGTGTTCCCGGTGTTCCCGGTGGTGTTCCCGGTGTTCCCGGTGGTGTTCCCGGTGTCCCCAGCCAGGTCTGGACTCTTCGATGCTGTCTGATGCGTCCTTGTGGTCGTCCCAGTTGTTGTGTTGGTGCCTTCAACTAGAAACAACATGTGATGCACAACAACCCTCTGAGCCGCTCAGTGAAACACACAGCAGTCTTTATCTTTATGAAACCACCTAATTAAATAATGAATATAGAGTGATATTGTGCTTTTAGCTGACGTGTGTCTCCTCACTGTGTTGAGCGATGCTCCTTCATGTCTATGTAGAGCGAGCACAAGCGCCAGCAACAGGACGCTGACTTTAGTTGACTTAACAGACACAGGTGAAGCTGTTAACAAGACATTTAGGATTCTTACAGACAGTCCCTTTAATTAGCTCAATCTTTGTAATTAGTTAAGCATTTATTATTTTATTATTCACAAGATTTATTTCAAGTCAACTGTTTTGGATAAGTTATGGTAAATGGACATTTATATGTCACCTTTTTTGTCTTCCGATCACTCAAAGCGCTTTACACTACATGTTCACCCATTCAACCAGGACACTTGGATATGTGGACCGGAGGAGCCGGGGATCGAACCGCTAACCTCCAGATTGGCGGACGACCTGCTCTACCTCCTGAACCACAGATGGCCTCATGGCCTTTACAAGTTTTAAATAAACCCTCAGTCGCTCCCATCAGGTGTGTTGTTTCCTGTTGGTATTCGGGGGGGGGGGGTTCACAGAAGAACTGACCTGCTCCGCTGGTGGTGTGAGTCGGTGACTGCTGTCCCGACGTACAGGCACCTGTCGACACCTTTGGGGTCTTGGTTGTCCCCACATCGCCAGACTGATTGACAGGCGCTGCAGTCCCAGTATTACTGGGTACGGAGGCTGCAGTGGTCTGAGGTGTGGAAGCAGCATTGGGCGACACCGCTGAACCGCTGTTGGCTCCTGCAGCCGGGGTCGTGGCGTTTGGTAGGCTGAGGGAGGGAGCAGCAGCTGCAGGAGTGGCAGTAGTCCTCGCAGTTGTCTGGGCACCAGAGACGCTACTGGGAGATGCTGCTGTTGGGCTTTTTGTGACAGTGGATGCTTGTGGTTGGGTGGTGTTGGGCTTGTCTGTAGGCGTGGATATAGTCGGCTGTTTATTGACCGCGACAGCAGGCGTGGTGGCCGTGGTAGTCGGCTTTGCGGATGTCGTCGCCTCAGTAGATCTGTTTGTGTTCCCGGGATCAGTGATCGATGGCACTCCAGTTGGGCTAGGAACAGTTACGGTCGTCACAGCAGTCGTCACAGTCGTCACAGCAGTCGTCGCAGTCGTCGACGCAGCAGTCGCCGGCGTAGTCACAGCGCTCTGACTGTCGCCGTTTGAACAGAAACAGCCTGCAAGGAGAGAAAAACACGATCATTAGATTACAATCAATTAAAACCCTCACAGGTACTGCATTTAGCATCAAACAATATGCTCCCATCATAACATGGCAAACTGCAGCCCAACAGGCAACAACAGCTGTCAGTGTGTCAGTGTGCTGACTTGACTATGACTTGCCCCAAACTGCATGTGATTATCATAAAGTGGGCATGTCTGTAAAGGGGAGACTCGTGGATACCCATAGAACCCATTTACATTCACACATCTGGAGGTCAGAGGTCAAGGGACCCCTTTGGAAATGGACATGACAGTTTTTCCTCGCCAAAATGTTGCGTAGGTTTGGGGCGTTATTTAACCTCCATGACAAGCTAGTATTTTTCAGACATTATTCTGACATATTTCAGACTTTTTCAGGAACGTTTTTTTACATTTTTTTAGATTAGTTAGATACTTGCCCAAAGTATGTCCGTACCAAATTTCAAGACTTTTGACCAATCAGATCAAATGTCTCTTATCATACTAAATACAGTCTTTGGGCACAAATGGGTTAATAGAAAGGTATTGATTATTGCAGCTTTCATTTATAATAATAGCATTTTTTTTAATGGTCAAATTCAAAGCTGGCGTCGACCTCTGACCCCTGGACTTCCTGCGGTCGGTTGCGGACAGCTGTACGCTTCGGCCACAACAGCGCTCCGTCTTCTTCTGTTCCTCTATTTATAGTTGACCAGGACAGGATGCCGCACACAATAAACTTGGAAGCACCACACCCCGCGACCACGGCCCCGTTTGGACTGAACAATCCTCGCCGCCTGACTCCACCGGGCAGAAAACAATGGCTTTACCCACACATCCCCCCCCCCACAACCTCCGGGCTTTCTGACCTCCACCCACCTCCAGAACATCCACACACAGCCACCGGATCATCAGTGTGATACTCCCTCAGAGGACCATAACGGTGTTTTAACAAGCTCCATTGTCCATCGAGCAAACTGAAACTACTGATGAGTACATGCAGTTGAAAGCTCCAGAACGGAGACTAAATGGTCGTCAAGAATGAACTTTGACTCTCAAAATACTTCATAATCGAAGTGCACCCTGCTACCGACGGATACCACACAAATCCTCCTCTCACAAGTCACCACGGCAATCAGTGTGGCGTGTTTAGGTCACATCGGAACGATAAGGCTATTATATATGTTTTCTTATTGTAAACAAATCTCACGAAAAGACCAAAATCAACAATCCATTCGTCCGTGTTCTGGTCAGAGGGATCCTGACAGATCTGGTTCTGCAGGTTTCTCTGAGTCTTGCTCATCAGGAGTCATTGGAGTCACCTGTGTTCCCCCTCAGCTGCTGATAATCAGCCTGGCTGGGAGGCTCTATATCAGCAGGTTGGCTGCTCAGTTGGTTGTGTGTCTGCAGAGAGTCAACACCTTCAGTTGGCTCTCTGGGTTTGTGTGTGTCTTTAGCCAGCCTCTGCTTCTCTTTGTGTCCCCCCTCAGTGACTCCCAACTTACATCTCATATTGGTCCGATACCTTCTTTGTTGGTGTATCATCATTTCTGGTAGATTTAGTGGGCGGTTGTGGGGAGTTATGTTCCCCTCAGTTTCCTTTTAGATCCCAAGGGACCCTTTTATTATTATTTCTGTGTGCAGTTTAGTTTTGCTGGTTTCCCAGTAGCAACCCCTGTCATTCAGTTTTTTTTGGGGAACGTAACAATTGGGGGCTCATCCGGGATTTAAATATAAACCACCGGATCGCCACCAAAATCTAATGAATTGGTCATTGTGCCACACCCAACCCCTCCAAAAAATGTCATTCAAATCCATCGCAGACTTCTGGAGTAATCCTGCTAACAGACAAACAAACCAACGCTGGTGAAAACAAGACCTCCTTCCTAGGCCTTTGGCCTTGGCGGAGGTAAAAGTAATGAATTTCACAAGACTTAATCTTTAAGTTTACATGTTAAAATGTCACTAATTCATGGATACCTCCAACAACCTACATTTATTGCAGCAAATTCTCCAGTCAGCAACAGTAAGAAACATATTTTAAAAGCTCCATGTGCTCGGACATAACTCACTCTTCTTTATCTGATGTTCAAGAATCCCTGAAAAGCTTATAAGCCACCTAAAGTTCATACTGAATCAAATGTTCAGCATGTAAGGAATTGTTGCTCAGACTTTGTATAACATAAACAAACGTTTCCCCCCACAACCTGTTCAGGATACTCTCACGAGCTATACCCTGGCCAGTAATTCCAACAGCATGTGAATGCAGCATTAGAACGGTGTCAGGAGTGAGCAGATAAGGTCAAGTGGAGGCTGGTAGAGCCGAGCCTGTCCTGTCTCTGGAAAGCACCGACAACATCACTTATTAGCCCCTCAGCCTGCTGCCGTAAACACCGTTACTAAGAGAGCGAGGCTGTCGGAGATCTCCGCTCAGAGGACTCCTTTGATTGAGCTGAGTGTTCTGAGCTACAGGACATGAGAGACTCGCTCCTCTGAGGCTTTATGACAGCATATAAGATTCACTTCATGACGGCTTTTTACGTTACGTTAGAGACCCTGAATCCAGCCGATTTTAGACTGTTACCAGACCATTAAATAGGTGTTATCAATCGCTTTAAGCCCCATCGATGTTGGTCAATAGGGGCCTATTACACCCACTAGTAGGTTTTATCATCTATTGAAACATAAAGAAGTTGTAGTTTTGTTGCCTAAACCTAAAGTAGTTGTAGTTTTGTTGCTTAAACCTAAAGAAGTTATAGTTTTGTTGCTTAAACCTAAAGAAGTTGTAGTTTTTACATCGTAGTAGGTGTAGTAGGCCCCTACTGACCCATATCTATGGTGCTGATAGTGACTGATAAAGCCTCTTTAATGGCCTGATAACAGTCAGAAATGCAACAAACATGAACTAAAGCTGTTTTTTTAAACTGTGTTCATAACGGAGGATTTTCTCATCAATGTAACTGTAAAACTTTCCAACATGACATCACATGAAGGAAATTCAGTCCACTGATGTCGGAGTTTTTCCAAAAGACGATTCAAGGCTGCAGATTGACACACTAAGTTATTCCAGTGACCAAATCTTTCCTCCTAACCACACTCACTTTATCTGGCGTGATGTCTTCATAATGAATCAGTCATTGTCTCGTCCCGTCCTGCTGTCTCCTCTTTCACTCCCCCCCCCCAGGTGTGGCGTCTTGTTTTTGGCGTGACCCCGTTGACCCGAGCTGTCACTGATGCGTCTGTTTCTTAGCGGGCAACAGCGCCGGTTAATTCCCACTGCTATCAGCTACTAAGGCTGTTTTTACCCCTCGCCCACTCATTCCTCACCACACACACACACACACACACACACACACACACACACAACCTTTTACTAGTTTGTTTACGTCTAAAGAGCCGTTACTTTAGTTACTTACTAGAATAACTCTCACTCTTTTTTTAGAATGAGCATAGTAACATATTAGAAGTGAGATAAGCACTTAATCGCACATTTTTTCTGTTCAAAATGAACCTTAAAGGGAGATTAGTCAAGTATTTAATCCTCTTATCAACATGGGAGTGGACAAATATGCTTCTTTATGCAAATGTATGTATATATTTATTACTGTAAATCAATTAACAACACAAAACAATGTCAGATATTGATCCAGAAACCCTCACAGGTACTGCATTTAGCATAAAACAATATGCTCCAATCATAACATGGCAAACTGCAGCCCAACAGGCAACAACAGCTGTCAGTGTGTCAGTGTGCTGACTTGACTATGACTTGCCCCAAACTGCATGTGATTATCATAAAGTGGGCATGTCTGTAAAGGGGAGACTCGTGGGTACCCATAGAACCCATTCACACATCTGGAGGTCAGAGGTCAAAGGACCCCTTTGAAAATGGACATGAATGTTTTTCTCACCAAAATGTACCGTAAGTTTTGAGCGTTATTTAACCTCCTTCACTAGAAGCTAGTATGACATGGTTGGTACCGATGGATTCATCAGGTTTTCTAGTTTCAGATGATATCAGTATCTTCACTCTAGCTTTACAACTGAGCCGCTACAACCTCAGAAAGATCGATTGCGTTAATGTGTTAAAATCACTTTATTTTGTTTTTCATGTGCTGCAGACAAACGTCCCTACAGCACTAATGATATACAGCACATACCTAACCTGAATGAGAACAATAGAAACAGCTGGCGGAAAAAAACAACTGAAGTCCATTTAGTTTAGTTAACGCTTATTGCAAAATTAGAAGACACACACACACACACACACACACACACACACACGCGCACACGGGCCCAAATCAACAGAAGTGTTTCCTGTCACTGAAGCCAGCCAAGAAGAAGTAGAGAGAAGAGCCAGGGAAAGGACAGCAGGTCGGTTCTCACACCCTCCGTCTGCTGTCTGACCCTGGATCAGGTCAAACACACCACGACACGAAACACACAGCAGAACGACACGCTATCACAGAGAATTCACTCTAAAGGACAGGTAGAGACACGGAGGAGCAGACGGAGGTCAGAGAGGTCGCTAAGTTCACGGTCAGGAGAGCAACATTAGTGACGTATTTCAGTGAGTTCTGGATCAATATCTGTCATTGATTTGTGTTAACTGAGTTACAATAATAAATATATACATACAAAAGAAATATGGGATTCATTTTGCGATCACTGAGTTTCATGGCACAGTTTGTGTGTGTGCCGGCTATCCATCCAGTCACCCCCTCCGACTGTAACCCCGGATTAATGCACGTCCGAGCATGAACGTGCACCGCGCTCGCCAAGCGGAGGAGAGTAAATAAATAAATGTAGCTGTTGCTCCGGAGCAGCGGCGGGACAAAGCTGCCCGTTAGCTGTGTGACAGCCACACAAAGGCCCCTCCGGCCCCCACGTGTGGCCACGCAAGAACGGGCTACTCCCTCGCCGCAGCCCCCCCATCCTTTTTACGGGTCCAGCTGCCCTCCCCCCATCCTTGTCCCCTTTGAGAGAGAGGTAATTCAGCTCTCCGTGGGACTGGAGGTCTTCACATTGTGACGGGAGGTGAGGAGCTGTGAATGTAAAAACACTCGGTGGGAATAAAAGAGAGACGAGTGAAAGGGAGGAGAGAAGGAAGGACGGGGGGGGGAGAAAGTGAAGAGGGGTCCGAGACACCGTAAATCTAACGGCCACATGGAAATGACTGACCACACACACACACATTCACACACACACACACACACACACACACACATGCTGGCACCTTTTCACACATTATCCACAAACAACACACTCCCTGTCCTTGGAGACCAGACTGGTATGTGTGTTTATGTGAGCTGTGGGGGGGTGCTGATGGTAAAAGTTCAATGTTGAGCTCCGTCACACACGCACACACACACACACACACACACACGCACACACACGCACACACACACACATAACGCACACACACAGCGCAGGGTAGCAGGCTCGTCTCTGAAACCATTACAGCTGTGTTACAATACACTGAGCATGTTTTCTCTGTAGTACTATAACTTTATTTATACATCATGTAGAGACAAACTGAAGTGGGATTTCCACGGCGTTTAAGTGAAGGGAAGATATTGGAATTATATGAAACTATAAAACCGGATGAATCCATCGATACCAACCATGTCATACTAGCTGGTCATGAAGGAGGTTAAATAACGCTCCAAACGTTCATGTCCATTTTCAAAGGGGTCCCTTGACCTCTGACCTCCAGATCAGTGAATGTAAATGGGTTCTCTGGGTACCCACGAGTCTCCCCTTTACAGACATGCCCACTTTATGATAATCACATGCAGTTTGGGGCAAGTCATAGTCAAGTCAGCACACTGACACACTGACAGCTGTTGTTGCCTGTTGGGCTGCAGTTTGCCATGTTATGATTGGAGCATATTGTTTTATGCTAAATGCAGTACCTGTGAGGGTTTCTGGATCAATATCTGTTATTGATTTGTGTTGTTAATTGATTTACAATAATAAATATATACATACATTTGCATAAAGCAGCATATTTGTCCACTCCCATGTTGATAAGAGTATTAAATACTGGACTAATCTCCCTTTAAGGTACATTTAGAACAGATAAAAAAAATGTGCGATTAATTTGTGATCAACTAATAATCGCGATTAAATATTTAATTGATTGACAGCCCTAACTCATATACAGTACATAGGGAATATACACTATATACATGAAACTATAGGGAATGATACAAAAACAAGTAAAAGAGACAAATCCAGTGGTGTTTTACACCTTATAGAGAACGAAGAGAGGCTCGGTGTGTCGGCACGTTTCATGTCGCACACACATTTTGTTCGGCGCTATAATGGAGCAGCAGCCGTTTTCTGTTTTCCTAAAACCTGAGGAGTGACGGGAGTTCACACAAAGTGATGAGGCAGATGAAAAGACTGATGAGAAAGATGAAGTGAGGAGAGGAATGAGGAGGAGGAGGAGGAGGCGGCGAGCGAAGGTCCATGACGGTACCAGCCACAGGCCTGATTAATAGACACCTGGGCGTGC
This sequence comes from Sebastes umbrosus, assembly GCF_015220745.1. Classification (NCBI taxonomy): domain Eukaryota; kingdom Metazoa; phylum Chordata; class Actinopteri; order Perciformes; family Sebastidae; genus Sebastes; species Sebastes umbrosus. The sequence continues at coordinate 1,386,449 of NC_051291.1, forward strand.
AGCGTGGCATGCTGGGTAGAGGGAGGGGAGTGCGGGGTTACAGTAAGAGGTGAAGGCGAGCGGCTCTTTATCTGCAGGCATCAGACAGTGATGAAACGCTCGGCTTTACAGAGAGCAGAGGTTCCCTCCCTGAAGGAACATGCCAGCCGTGCCTGGCCTTTAAAAACAAGATCCAAGATCCAGCGCATCTGGACGGAACAACGCGGCTCCTAAAAAGGGCTGCCTCGGACCTTCAGGGTCCTCCAGGGAGGTCAGGAATGTGAGTTGCATTACCAATGGAGGTTTGAGCTATAAAACTGAATCGTGATTGACTGGGAATTACTCTGCAGGTGTTAGTTTTCTCTCCTCTTTGGCATCGACTCTGCTCTAAATCCTAAAGGGTCACAGCGACTACCAATCAAACTTGTTGCCAACCATTTTCAAAACAAACCAGAGTTCAAGACTGACTGGTTTCAGCACATATCGGCACGCTGTGAAGATCTATTTGCAGAGACTGAAAACTTTCCTTGAGATATCTTATCTGGTACAATAAACAGCACATCTGTCAAGGTTGTGTTTGGGAGCAGGGACTGGTTTAAAAAGTAGCTCTAATGGGGCGTTCAAGGACGCGTTATCTGCAGACAAACATTAAACATTGACAAATTCAACGACATTATTAAAACTCTCAAAAAAAGCTAGTAAGGGGACCTTGAGTTATGAATTTTGTTGTCAAAAAATAAGCAAACGGACATCAAAAGATCTTTTCTTATGTGAACTATCAGGTATCGGAGGGTCCTGACGACACGCTCACTGTGGTGGATTCTCCGGGATTTAGAAATCTAAAAATTTGCAGGTAAATTTCTACATCTGAGACGACGTGTATAGGAAGACAAACAACAAGCCTCCATCACAACTCTTCAAAGTCTTCTGAGGTTTTTAACACAACTTATATGCCACTAAGTTTCTAAAGTTTCTAAACTGAACCCATGATTACAGGGAATGAGAATCACGGAGCATTCTGGGGCGCACTGCCATCATGGAGGGTGTAGCATACGAATCGTACATTATATATCACCGGTCTATTCATCTGTCATCTGTCAATCATCAGAAATGTATAAAGTACGTGCAAAAGACAATTTCCCATATAAAGAGAAGCAAAGGGGTGATATATATTTCAAAATTGAAGTTTAGGATATCGATCCTTACGAATTAGGAGGACCTTGACAGCTCGCCACACATTACGGTCGCTGATGTGTTTTGCCATTAGTGAACATCGTCAGAAGTTCAAACAAAATAAATCTACAAACAGGTAGGTATATAACCTTCAGATCTACAAGCCAACTTGGCTGCGGGCGTCACAAACTTTCTCATTTTACAGCTAAACCGTTCACTACAAGATGATTCTGAGAACATCTGAGGAGAGAAATAGGCATTACAGTAACAGAATATTGATTCATATTTGATCAGCGCTGCCTAGTTTGACCGTTTGGTCGGAGTTCAGAGTGATTGACAGCTGCTCAGAGACGGCAAGGCTCCAGATCAGCTCTGATTGGTTGTTTTCCTCCGGTCAGTGAAATCCTTCAGATGCCGTTAGGAGCACCGGAGGACACAGAGGAACATGATTTCAGATTACCTGTCTCATGCACTACTGTCAGGACATAGCGACCGTTTTATAAAAATAACTTTAATTAATGCGTCCATGGTCGCTCGTAGTAACTTACGGGAATGGTTGGCGTAGATAATAAACACAGATGAGTATGTATTTAAAACTGATTTAAAATGAGGACACCTGCATGTTGTGTTTGTTTTTTGAGCGACCACGACCTCTGTTCTCTTGAGAATAGTTTTTCCTGTTTTCAACAACACGTTAACAGAACACCAGATTAGATCCTAAGTCTCTAAGTTGTTTTTCATGAAACGAAACCAACGGCTTCTCTGGAAATATTCTATTCTCATCCAACTGGATGAAAAGCCTCCCTGCAGTGGGAGAGGGAGAGGGCGAGGGCGGCTTCAAGGCCGTCTCCTGCCGCCACGCCCTCCTTTGGGAACTGGGATGTTGATAAAAGTTTTGTGTTTTTTTCCCCATCTATTGTTCTCCGTTCACTCCCGTGTGTGTACGCCAGCCAGCGCAGCCGACCCCAGACGAGTGTGTGCCAAGCAGGCAGCGGTGTGTGGACGAAGACGAGGCCAGGAACCCCCGACCGCCCGTTATCTTGTAGGAAACGGACAAGTCGTGAACCCGCAAACACAACAGAGAGATGGTCTGCGTCGGGGTTAGGAAGTCCTGGAGAGGAGAGATAATATTAAGATAACTGATGATCTTCCAGTTCACGAGCCAAATGCTTTATACACCGATCAGCCAGAACATTAAGACCACCTGACTAATATTCAGTAGGTCATCCTGACCCGTGGAGGCATGGACTCCTCTAGACCTCTGAAGATCTGCTGTGGTATCTGGCACCAAGCCGTCAGCAACTGAATCCACTGAGTTATGAAATGTTTTTTTTTTCTTTTTGGAAATGCAAAATGTATTTACTGTATTGTAAACAATAAACATTTGTCATGCTACATGGCCTGAACATTGTGTTGATGTAGTGTGTAATGAAGACTCAGTAGTGTTGGAGGCTGATCTGACAACATTGTTTTGGTTTTGCAAGAAGTTTTTGTGAATGTAGTTTGAAAAGTTTGTGCTGACAGTTTTGAGAAAAGGGTGGAAGGTTTTAAGGAATGTGTCTTAGCGATTGTGGAAAAAACTGTAATCATTTGATGATTCACTAAAACGCTGCACATCTTGACAACATGTTTACCTTTCAGATGAATGTTCAGCTGTAGTTAGCAGTGAGCATTGTTGGAGGTGCAGAAGAAGGCATAGAAAAAAGTAAAATAGCGTGTTCAAAAGGAGCCGATGCAAAGAGAAACTGACTGAAAACGGCGTGTTTATGAGGAGACAGATGGAGGAGAAATACATGTTCATTCTACCTGCAGGAAGTCCAGTTTGCTTGATTTGCAATGAAACAATGGCCATTGTGAAGAAAACCTAACACGCCTCATTTTGAAAATTTTTTTGTCCCCAGATCATCGAGGTAACAGAACAGAGAACTGAGCTGAAGGATTTAATAGTTTTGAACACAATAATCTTACATCTCCTTGAATAATATTCAGAGGAACAGCTCAACATTATCCGTCAGGAGTGAATGTGAAAATCAGCACCACTCTCATATCTGTCCGGTTAACACAGGCCGAATATGTGCCAGGAGTTTTTCTTGGCTGGGCGCAGTGACTTCCTGAAGTTTTGTGATCACCGTGACAACCAGCGGAGACTTCAGGAAGCTGCTGCGCCCAGCCAAGAAAACAGTCGTGCACATGACGCACATGAAGCCCCGTCCAGGAGAGCCGGAGACCTCGTTCACAAGATGAAGATGTCATTCTGAATCTTTTCAGAAACATGGATTCACATTTTTAAAGCTGTTCTTCTACTAATAATAATGTGTACGGTCCAAAGTTAAATGAATCACTCTAATGTATATCAGTGGAGGATCAAGAGGGAGATCAAAATATTAATTCAGATTCAGATTCAGACACCTTCATTGATCCCAAGAAGGGCAATTCAATTCTCAGCTTACCCCACAAACACACACAGACAAACATCCAACATGTTGTCAATCACAGATCAGTACGACTGACAAACAGAGGTCGGTGAAGGAAAGCAGATAAGATAATAAAATAGATAAAAAGAGAAAACGAATATCTAATAAACAGACATTAAAAAACTGTCAATAAAAATCTCACGTGAAATGACTCCCGTCTGAGTTTAATAACGTGATAACAGAAGGAATAAAAGAGTTGGAGTAACGGTTAATTCTCCTCAGACGTGCCTGATAACGGCGGCCTGAAGGCGTCAACGAGAACTCAGGAGACCGAACATGAAGACGTTTACTGATGATATTCTTTAGTCTTCTTTAACCACCTGATCTTCCCAGAGGGAACACAAGTCTCTGTTGGACTCCAGTAATCTTGGAGCAAACTTTAACAACGCTATACAGGCTTTTTCTGTCCTTAATGGTTAAAGCCAACAAATAAAAGAAAAGGTTAAAAGACTTTCGGTAAAATAAAAGTTAGTTAAGATGCTCTCGCTGACATTAAAAGAGTTCCTCAACAAATAGATTCTCTGTTGACGTCGTTTGACGATGTATTAATATGAAACTTTACAATCCAACACAGTTCCAAGATATTTATATGACTCCACAGTCTGAACGTCTTCGCCGTGTGTGACACTAGCTTTGAGTAAGTGGCCGAAATAAACCATTACCAAATCATTTATAAAATATGTTTCTTTCTTCTTTTGTTATTGTGATACTGAATGTGAATTAAATTATAACAAGTAACCAACTAGTGTAAAATAACACCGTGGGTTGCTTTTCCTCCCGTCCTCCACAATGTTTTGAGTCTTATGGTACATGCCCACAGGGGCGTTTTTTATCGCGAGGGGACACGACGCTTCCCAGCATTGGACGCTTGGTGTGCTGTCCCTAGAAACAAGGCACTCGGCTCCTGATTGGACGAACGCTTTCCCGCCGTTGGCTACTGCTCCCAGCATTCAAACCGGAACCAGTATGGAGGCTCGTTTGGAAACCTTCTCCTCTTATTTTAAATAATTCACTGAAATGTGTTTCTGAAAACATTTGAGGCGAGAAATAATCCATGCAGTTGACGAATCTGTCTTTATTTTAGATCGACAACGTTTATTTTAAAAGATTCTCGGGAGTTTGGAGAGGCGGCGAGTCGCGTCGGATGCCCGTGATTTGCATAAAGTAGACGAGCCCTCAACTTTATGCAAATGAGGAGCGGGCGTCGTGACGCCTAGTCTCTCGAATCGCGACGCCACGCTACCAGAATGCATTGCGCGGCTGCTTACATAGACAATGAATGGGGGGCGTGGAAAGCACGGAGGCTGTGGACACGTACCATCACTCCTATTCTATTTCTACGGTGTGGCCACGACACAAAAAATTATTTAGCGCGCAGACGTGAAAGTAGTATCGATACCTCTGTGTGGAAAACAACAGTGTCTCTTTCCTTGATGCTCTATATCCACGGTGAAATGACCGATGTTGCATCCTGACATCTGCAGTTCATTCAGATGGTGACCGTGTTTTTCTGTCAGGAAGGTTTATCATATGGATGTTTTAACAACAAAAGCAAACTGCAGATTGTTCAGTACGATAAATAAATCACTCATTTTAGAAAGATCTCACAAAAAGTGACTTAAACACGTGAAGATAGTGTCGGTGTTCAGCCTTTGTACTCTACTGATAACCGTTGAACACACAAACGCAGATGCAACGTTCACACGCACAAAAAAATGTGTCAGGCTTTTTATTTTTAGAATAAAAAGAAGAAGAAGTGCTGACGAGCCTTCAGATTGAGGGTCGTGTCACATGTTTTCTTCACGCGCTCAAAACTAAATAAAAGCCTCCCACCATCTGAATCCAGAGACTGCAGAGTGGTGAGAGAGCGGCAGGTGCATAATTAAAGAAAAACACTTTCCTCGCCTCTCAGCCGGGGGAGAGGTCAGGAGGGGGGGACTTCATTATTCAGCCTCCTTGTGTCCACAGACACGGCGGCTATTGGAGGAGCTTTGGAGGGAGTGGGGGGGCTCTTAACGGTGGGATGGTGGGAGGTGGAGGGGCAGATGTTTCAGCTCCGACTCCTACAGATTTCATACAGTCCACACAGCAACGATGCTTCCCAAACAGGTCAACAAAAACTAAATTAGAGGAGATGCTCGTGCATTTTGCACTCCTCAATTTGTGCACAAAGAAGACAAAGAGGACTCGGAGGACTGGCAGCAACCCCGGCCTGTTGCAGCACGTCGCACAAGTTTGTCCCTCTTCCTCCGACGCTTTCTGTCTTCTCAGAGCCGAGAAACCAATCAGTCGGATGCATTTATGAGATTTTATAACACTAACTTCTATCTTTATATGACATGTGCTTCATGTCATTTTTAAATGTTATGTAACTGCTCTATCTTTGGTATTTGAATCCCATAAACACCCATCTGTTACAAGTATATTAGCGTCATAAAACACGCACACACATCAAGAACTCCTTCATAAATCACTCTATCTCGTTCCCTCGAGTTACATCATAGTGCACTTCTTCCAATCATTCCTGACAGTCCACGCATCGCTGATGTACGGAGTGATGTACTTCGGTAAAGTGTGAAAGATATTGACAGATTCAAACTTCCAGGATCAATAACTGATAACAGAAACGTTGTTAAAACACCAACGAGGGCTCTTTGTAACCGTAGTGAGGTAGAAAACGAGCTACAACCTCGTTTTAATCAACACATAACGCATAATGTCGGTCTCTATGTGCAGCCGGCCGTGAGACAAAGTGCAACGCCAAAAAGAGATGCTATAAAAATATTCAATAACTTCAGCATTATACAGTGTAGTACCACCAGAATTACTTCACTCTGTACATCAGCGATGCGTGGACTGTCAGGAATGATTGGAAGAAATGCTCTATGAAGTAACTCGAGGGAACGAGATGATAAAATGTTTCTCCGTCTAAGTACATACTTACTTAAGTACAGTTTTGAGGTACCTGTCCTTTACTACTGCATGTATTCGACAGCTATAGTTACTAGATATGTTGCCAGGATTGCACATACAAAACATATTATGACCTCAGAAAATACAATGCAACAAGTGGTTCCCAAGCTGGAGGTCACCACAGTTCTCTAAATGTATGTCTCCCTTTCCTTGTGTAATACTGCGTACTTTCACCTCTCAGTGATACAGCGTGAGTAGACCACTGGATTAAAGTACGTCAGATTATAGTTCCACACGTTCATGCATCAGTAAGTCCAACAAATATAATAAAATAACACCGTTCAGCGGAAGCACAATTACGAGCTACTTTACTTGATTATTTTTCCTTCATATTTCTACTCCACTACATGTAGAGGGGAAATATTGTACTTTTCACTCCCGTTATATGACAGGCATAGAGAATACAATGCATTGTTCGTCAAACTCTAATAATGCAAAATATATTATATTATAATCAGTCAGAGGGGCTGTTTGTCTGCAAAATTATACTTTCATTTTGCTACTTTATGTACGTTTTTTGGGATAATACTTTAATAAAAATACAATGTATAATTTGCATTTCTATCAATAATTTTAGAAAAAATAAAAGCAGCAACGTAGTTTAGAAAAGTACTTGACAACAATGCTGTATACGTACTTTTACTGTTGTTTAAGCATAGCTACATTATATTCTACTGTTTTAATAGCCTACTTTTTTTAATTTTTACTTAGGCTAGGTCAAATTTTAGAACTTTTACTCGTAATGGAGTATATCTACATAAATATTAATTAATTAAAAATGAATATTGCTGCTTTTTTTAATATAAAAGATCTGAAAATAAAAACTCAGAGTAGGGAAAAGGTGGGAAACTATTGTGCTACTAATGTGAGTTATGTTCAGGTGAATTTACACTCCGTCTAGTAGTAAGTACATACTACCTGTCCTTTATTACTGCATGTATTCGACAGCTATAGTTACTAGATATGGTGCCAGAATTATACATAGAAAACATAATATTATGACCTCAGAAAATACAAATGCAACAAGTGGTTCCCAAGCTGGGAAAAAATTAAATTTCCTTATGAAATACTGCATACTTTCACTTCTCAATGATAAAGTATTTCTACATTAAGTCAGATTATTCTTCACATTGTCTGTTTTCTTGCAGCTTTAAATGCTGCTGCACAAAGACACCACTCCTGCTTTCACTCCCCAAAAAACAACCATGCACATCCTCTAATATATCCAAATAGAGAAAAGCCACTGTTGCTATTAAACTAAATTGTACTCACTGAGTGGAAGCAGCAGCAGCCACGTGATCCTCACAGTGGCTCTCATCCTGTTTCAGATGGATGGATCCTTCATGCAGCGACTATCCGTTACTTCTTCTTCTTCTGTGGTGGATGATGATGAACCCAAAAGTCTGGAGCCGTCCTGTCACGCCTTTCTCCTTCGATTTCTATCTCGAGTAAATGATCTCGCCCCAACGTATTGTTAAACTTTTCTTCTCTTAAACTGAAAGCCAAGAATGCTTTTGTTTGTCTGTCTCTCTCTGTGCAGACTTTCAGGGATTTTGGGTTGGGGGAGTTAGGGGGGGAGGTAGAGAGTGTTTCTGTGGTCTCCTTGGCTGTATACCGTTGTCTCTCTCTCGCTCTCTCCCACAGTAGTGGCTTGATGCTGTGCTCAGTCCAAATGTTCAGCTGGTAGTTAGCAGCCCAGGAGCTCTGCCCACACTGCCTCTCCCCTTATCATGAGGAAACCAGGGGCAGACCCAGACCAGTCCAATCCCAGCACAGCTCTGGACTCGCCGTCTCTGCCGGGACACTTTGAATAACAAAGGAAGCTGTGAGACAATGTGTTCCCCCCTTTGGTTTTTGATTCATTCCTAAAACGGTCCATGACTCAAGGACGCGGGGTTGAAGTCACATCAGCGCTGTTTGATCACGGGAAAAGGCCTGTTTAGATTCACAGACTCAGCAGGTCTTCATGTGAACCTGCAGCCCGGTCGCACAGCAGACACATTTCACTTTTGTTTCTCGTGATGGTCAGCACGAAATCAATCGGTATGTAATCCACGTGAATTGTGAACCGGGAAGTATTGACGGCAGCAAACGCCGTGTAGCGAGGAGGTCGGGATCTTTACCTAAACCTAACTAAGTAGTTGTTGTGAAGTAACTTCTGTACTTAAGTTACGACACTTCCGGTGTTATTTAAACTAAAACCGCGATCTTTTCCTAAACCTAACTAAGTAGTTGTTGTGAAGTAACTTCCGTACTTAAGTTACGACACTTCCGGAGTTATTTAAACTCAAGCCGCGATCTTTCCTAAACTTAGTCAAATAACTTCCGTACTTAAGTTACGACACTTCCGGAGTTATTAACTCAAGCCGCGATCTTTTCCTAAACTTAGTCGAGTAACTTCCGTACTTACGTCACGGCACTTTTGGAGTTATTTTAACCCAAACCGCGATCTTTACCTAAACCTAACTAAGGAGTTGTTGTGAAATAACTTCTGTACTTAAGTTACAGCACTTACAGAGTTATTTAAACGCAAACCGCGATCTTTTCCTAAACTTAGTCAAGTAACTTCCGTACTTAAGTTACGGCACTTCCGGTGTTTTTTTAACCCAAACTGCGATCTTTTCCTAAACCTAACTAAGTCGTTTTTGTCACGTAACTTCCGTACATAAGTTACACCACTTCCGATATTATTTTAACCCAAACCGCAATCTTTTCTTAAAGCTAAGTAGTTTCGTTGCCTAAGCCTAACCAAGTTGATCTTTTCTTAAACCTAACTAAGTAATTTTTGTCACGTAACTTCCGTTCTTAAGTCACGGCACTTTTGGAGTTATTTTAACCCAAACCGAGATCTTTACCGAAACCTAACTAAGTAGTTGTTGTGAAGTAACTTCTGTACTTAAGTTACGACACTTCCGGAGTTATTTAAACTAAAACCGCGATCTTTTCCTAAACTTAGTCAAGTAACTTCCGTACTTAAGTTACGGCACTTGCAGTGTTTTTTTAACCCAAACTGCGATCTTTTCCTAAACCCAACTAAGTAATTTTGTTGCCTAAACCTAACCAAGTCGATCTTTTCCTAAGCCTAAATAAGTAGTCTGAAAAGACTGGAGCATAAATTGTGTGGACAATCGTAGGAAAACGCTCTAAACATACGTTGCTGAAAGTCGTTGAAAAGTGTTGATGAATTGAAGTGGGAGCCGTGTTTAACGACAGCAAAATGATATTAAAACATCCATTTACAAAGTTGCACACAACTCGTGCAGTATAATCACCGTTTGCTGTGGAGGAACTCAAGATAACGGGGGTAAGTAACTGATATACAGTACAAAGGATCATTTTGTGGGTGAAGTATTCCTTTAAAATCCCTTATTATTTTAAAAGCGTCACGTGCATGAGCAAGAGAAACTTTAATCAACCCGTCTTAGTTGTGTCTTTTCTCAAGTTTTAAATGATGAATATGAATTCATTCCTTCTCCATTAGCCCACAATGATGGTTTAATTTACTCCAGAAATGGGCACATTGGTCCAGCTGGTCGTCGTGTTTGACTTCTGGATTAAAGTCTGCCTTTTTTTTTTTGCCCCGCAGGAAACACCAAGGTTGACTCAGTCGCTTGTAGCCATGACGACGGACATTCACAAACGTCCCAGGAATTGCTTTCAGGGCACTTCTACTACGCCTTCTATTCACTTCGCTCCAGATCTCCCCTGACTGACTGACTGACGGGTCGATTTAATCCAGATCCTTCTCCGAATGCAACAACAACTAACTGTTTTCTCAAAAAGATCTTTGTAATCGTCTAGCATGCTATTGTGCTTCTTTTTGGGGACGTGATGCAAAAGCTCCACACGGCTGCTGCTGCTGATGGGAAGTCTGGGAAACAAATAGGAGAGATAACATCAGAGGGTGTGGAGGTTTTCCTGGGTGTTTCCTGCCACCGGAACAGCGAGGAGTCATTAATAACGAGCTTTAGAGACTGAGCTTCAAAGACACCAGGAGTCACGCTCGGACTGCAGATCTCCAAAAACGTTCACTAACTGATCTCAAGATTGCTGTGAATTCTCCGCATACATGTCGGCCTACGTACTTATACTGTTAGAACTCGCCCTCTGGGACTGCTCGAGTTTGTTCATAGGTCTGATTATGTGTCTGATTTCTTGTACGAACACTTGAATATGTCATAGTTAACTAAAGTCATAACTTTACGAGAAAAGAATTCGTAATATTACGAGAATAAAGTCAGAACTTAATGAGAAAAAAAGTCGTAATATTACGAGAATGAAGTCATAACTTTACGAGAATAAAGTCAAAACTTTACGAGAATAAAGTCAAAACTTTACGAGAATAAAATCATAACTTAATGAGGAAAAAAGTCGTAACTTTACGAGAAAAAAAAGTTGTAATATTAAAAGAGAGAATTAGAGGACCTATTTATTTTTTTTGAGGTAAATCAACTTCCCAGTACGAACACTTGAATATGTCCCTCATTTAAATCATTACGTCCTAAAAGCTGTTAAAAAGCAGATACTAATTTGTTCAACCTGCAGTGGTAAAAGCCAACAAGCAGTCTGGGACTCAAAGTAGTTGATCAGCAGAGTGGATGAAGAGCATCCTTCCTACTCGTGAGTCACATCTGACAAGCAGGCCAATGACAAGAGAACCAACTCAGGAAGCTCTGTGACACATCCTTCCTTCCTCCCTCCCTCCGTCTGTCATCCTCTCACTGATCTGGGACCCAGCTGGCCTGATGAGGTGCATCATCCCGACCACATGGAGCTAATGGAGGGTGAACTCTAACGAGGAGCGCTCGGATCAAACCACTCTGGAAGCACTAAAGCTAACATGACATTCCTCTGACCGGCTGCAGGAATCAGGACGGCTGCTGCTGACAGTCATGCATGCAGGTACCCTCGGAGCTTCGCGCCTCTAGTCCAAACCCAGGGCCCAGCAACCTTTACTGTAAAATAAAATAAAATAAAATCTGTCTGGAGCCGCAAAACATGTGATCATTGTGATGAAGGTAACACAGTTTATAGTCTAAGTATATAGAATATAAGTCTAATGCAGTGAGGGCCAAAGAGACAATGTACTACGGAGTATTAGGGCCACATAGAGGGAAAAAACATCTGAGATTTACAGAATAAAGTCAGAATATTACGAGAATAAAGTCATAACTTTACGAGAAAATAAAGTTGTAATATTACGAGAAAAAAGTCATAACTTTAAAACAATTATTTACTACTTTATAATATTATGACTTTATTCTCGAAATCTCCCATTTATTTTTTTTCCTCAATGTGGCCCTGATACTCTGTCATACCGTCGTACCATAGACCTACAACAATGATTAATAAAAATGGAAATGTAAACACAAAACAGTTATTCATTTCCACTAATTTTTTTAATAAATCCGCAGGGAGCCTCTGGAGAGGAGCTGAAGAGACGCAGGTCGCTGACCTCTGATCTCTAACCAATGATAGCAATAGAGAGTTGTTGGTTAAGACATTTCTAGATTGGCCACATTAAACCATACCACACCAACTATACGTGTGTGTGTGTGTGTGTGTGTGTGTGTGTGTGTGTGTGTGTGTGTGTGTGTGTGTGTGTGCGTGCGTGCGTGCGTGCGTGCGTGCGTGTGTGTGCTGTTGGAACCGTGCCATGCCCTCTCATGTCCGGCGTTTGGGATTCCTCAGCCGTGAGCTCAGCTCCGTGCCGGGCCGGCTCTCCGGTGGTTTTGTCCTCCTCTCTCTCTGGACCCGAGCCGGCCATCGCTCCCTCCCTCGCCTCATTAGCCCGCTACAATGAGGCGGGCATGCCAGGAATGTGAGAGAGCATTCTTCCTTGTGCCCCCCCCACCTCCCCAACTCCCCACCCGTAACCTCCTCAGCACCTTCTGGGTCTCCTTTAAACACTCACTATCCTCCCCCTCCTCTCCTCACACTCCTCATCTGACATAGCATTGCCCTTACACATCTCCTCCTCTCCGGGCTCACGCCTCCCACCTCGGTGCTCCTCGCTGCTTCTCTCCCAGACCCTCAGACCTTCATGGTACCGTCACACACAGATACGATTCTAATCCTCCCCGTTATTTAGAGCATTTTCTGTTATCAGCTCCGAGCAGATTTACTGCCATGAGTGAAACTTTCCTCTTCTTATTGTGACAGATAGTTGTGACTCAGGATTCAGGATTTAACGATGTTCTCTGAGTAACAGCTGGATGGACATGTCACAAATTTCATTAACGCCAAAAAGCTTATTTTCTATGACACATTGCAGAAAAATGAAAATTAATTGCGGTTCTTTAAAAGGGTCAATTTTATTTCTCCTTCAAGTTATCGCTTCAAGCATGGAACAATCATGTTATTCCACACTTTGTGACTGTAAAATACAGTACATACTCTATTTCAGCTTGTTCCAGCTCCTCATTAAAGCTGTATGATGTTCACACCAAGTGAAATATAATGTTATTTATGGCAGCACTATAGGAATACAATGGCCCGAGGGTCAAGAGGTCGTGTTTCCTGAGGTCTGTACTACGAAGCGAGTAAAACATACCCAGGGTATCTCCTCGTTATCTGGCTTCACTAACCCTAACAACCGAGATCACGCTAAACGGTCCTACGACGCTGGTTATCAACTCAGGGTTTCTCCATCTGGCTCTGCTCCGGAGCAGGTTAGCTGTTCAGCATCAGTTACCATGGCGATCTACCCCGGTAAGAAATGATCCAGCTTCGTAGGACTGAATACCCTGAAGGGTTAACCCTGAAGTTACCTCGCTAACGCCAAATCCTGCTTCGTAGTCCAGGCCTCTGGAAGGTTGTTGTTCTTTCTGAAATGTTGTGTTTCAACACGACTTTGACATGTGTCACAGGGCTTTCCATTAACTACAAAAAAGTTAAAAAAGTTAACAGTAAACAGAGAAAGTGATGTGGTGATGTAGTTTAAAGAGTGAAAGAAACACACAGGGCGGACGGACGGACAGACGGATGGGTGGGGAGGTGTACGTGTCCAACAATACAAGGCTTTCATCCAGGAGGCCGCTGTCAGTGTCCCGTGCTTGCACATTTCACTTTCACTTTTACAATCAGCTGTTCGTTTGTGTCCCGTGTTCACGTCAGGTCACATTTGCACTGTAAAAACAAAGTAGTCATTTTAAGCCCAACTGTTTTCCTAAACCTAACTAAGTGTTTTTGTGTTTAATTCACAACATTAAGAACGTGTTTTCGTCGACCGAAGAGTGACGCCGAGAGGTCTGACAGAGCGTCAGTATGTGTGATGAACTGGGATGAGAGCGTGTTGGAGGTACCACCTCCACCTCCATCACCTTCACTCTGGAGAGATCAGGGCAGACTGATTCCAGGCTGCTTTATAATGCGCTAAAAACCAGAACGCAGAACCTGCCTTAACCTTTCCCATGGTTCTCCCTCTGCAGCTCCGGCCTGCGGGAAGCATTTGCATATTTAGATGATGTTTAGCTGCGATATCTAACGAAGTGACTGAAGTGAGAACTTTGAATCTTTCATCAGGAAAATGGTCTTCCATGTCTGCTGCTCTGTTCTGCTCAGCACAGTGAATAGTCTGTGTAGTCTGTGTAGTGTGGGAGGAGGCCTGACATGAGAGTAATGATGGCTCCACACCTTGTTATCAGAAGCCTGGTACCGAGTGGAGCTGCATCTGGAGCTGTAAGTACAGCGCACGTGTGTGTGTGTGTGTGTGTGTGTTTCTGGAAAAGGTTCAGTGTCAGGAGGTTCTGCCTCTTTCCTCTGCCTTCCCCTTTCAGAATGGATGGGGAGGACAAGGGGTCAAAGGTTAAAGGGAGGAAGGAGGTGACGTCCTAAGAAAGGAGTGGAAGGATGGAGGGTGGTGTGTGTGTGTGTGTGTGTGTGTGTGTGTGTGTGTGTGTGTGTGTGTGTGTGTGTGTGTGTGTGTGTGTATGTGTGTGTGTGCGTTCTGGAGGAACATTCTCCAGACGCAGTGGGGGGAAGCTCTCGGGGGCCTCGGAGCCTCGGAGGAATCGGTGACAGCGGGGGTCGAGCTGACAGACATGATACGTCTATCTGCCGGTGATAGGACACACAGAGCACAGACCACGAGGACACATCTCTGACTGACACCGCGAGCTGTCGGACAGATCCACAGCAGACACCCGACCGTCCACCGCCGCCGCTCCCCGGTGAATAAGGCTCTGGTTTCAGGTCATTTCCAACTCACCTCTTCTCTGGCAAACATCAGCAACAATGTGACACTTCATTCTGAACAGGTGCATTGATGTCAAGACTCTGTGCTTTCTGTCCACGTAACGTTTTATCCTCCACTGTGTGCTGTCAGTGTCTCATCTCTCCGGTGTGGTAGAACCCTACATTGATTTTGCTAAATAAACGGGAGCATTTATCATGAAGCACGAGGCCTCAGGGACAGCTTAAGGCGTAGGTCGCCTAGACTGCCATCTTCTGAGGGCGCTGGTCACCCGGAAAAAATAAATAAATAAATAAAGTTGTGTTATGACGAGAATAAAGTCATAACTTTAAGAGAAAAAAAGTCGTAATATTACGAGAATAAAGTCATAACTTTACGAGAAAAAAAAATAACGCGTAAAAATTACTACTTTATAATATTATGACTTTATTCTCGTAATCTCAGATTTATTTTTTTTCCTCAATGTGGCCCTAATACTCCGTCGTACCGTCATACCGTCGTACCATAGACCTACAACTATGATAAATAAAAATGAAAATGTAAACAACAAACAGTTATTCATTTCTATATTTATAAATCCACAGGGAGCCACTGGAGAGGAGCTGAAGAGACGCAGGTTGCCGACCTAAAGACTCTCTGGACCCCCCTAAAGAAGACAAAAACGGGCCTCAGAGGGTTAAACTATTAGTTCTTCCCTAAGAGTGTATTATTTAGGAATCCAGTCACAGTGAAACTTGAGTCATACGTGATTATTTATAGTGATCCTAAATATAACAAAGGGAGGGGCGGAGAGGAAGGATGAACTGTAGAAAAGGAGGAAAAGGAAAGGGAGGAGGAGGCTGGGCTGTGTGATGGGAGTCGCTCCTCAGACAGAAGATCGATGTGCTGCCGTGAGTGTCTATTTGTCTGTCCGTCGAGGGACGCAGGACACCGAGCTGTTTATTCAAAGAGTCGGCGGCGGCTCAGGAAACAGCCAGGAGGAGGAACAGGGAGCTTCCCAGGGAAAAATGCCCGGGGCCGATCTCTGCGGAGGTTCTATAGGAGGAAATGAGCCACGTGGGCGTGGTGCGCCTGATGGAGACTATTTGCAGCCCAGGGGCCCTGAGGTGGGGGCCACCCACAGGAAATATGCCATCTTACATTTACATTACACGTACATTGAGGTATTTAGCTTATCGAGATGACCGAGCACAATGAACGTCAGGGACTGACCGAGATTACAAGAAACGAATGATAAGGAGAGAACGGTTCACGGGATGTGACCCCAAAATGGTTTTTAAAGTAAGATTAAAAAAAGACTGTTGAGAACAAGTTACACAAAGAAGATCAGAGCATGAGTAGGATGAGCTGGACCCACGAGGGACCTGCAAGGTCAGGGTCAGGTAACCGACAAATCCTCCTGGAGGTGTCAGGAGGCGACTAACAAGCTCAGCAACGGCATTTTCTAGGCTTTGTTTTAACCCTCTGAGACCCACAATAGAGCCGTTTTAGTCTTCTTTAGAGGGGTCAAGGGGGTAGTAAATAAGATAAATAAAATAAAAAGGTAAAGTAAGCTAAAAAACAGAAAAAGAAGCAATATTGCATGTGATGAGAACAGAAGTAATATTGGACATGTTGGACATTAATATTGCACACAATGAACAGTGATATTGCACATGATATTGATATTATATTTGTTGTCAGTGTCCGGTGTTTTCAGTTGTCCTGCAGAAGATGGAGGAGTTATAAAATCTGATGGCCGCTGGTAGGAAAGACCTCCCGTGGCGTTCTGTGGTGCACCTCGGTGGTCTCAGTCTACGGCTGAAGGTGCTCTGGTGTGACTCCAGTGTGGCGTGCAGAGGATGAGAGGCGTTGTCTCTAATACTGAGTAGTTTCCTCAGCATTCTCCTCTCCTCCACCTCCACCTCCACCACAGACTCCAATTCAACTCCCGAGTCATAAAACATCTGCAGCATGGTTCTGCAGACGTTGAAGATATATATGATGATATACTGTATATATATATATATATATCTGATGATCATTCCCATGCTCTATTATGTCTCATAAATTGTTGCAGCAATTTTTGCGGTTGATACCATTTGTTACACAGATTTATAGCTAAATTTAACCTTTTTTTCTCACTCAATAATTGCTAAAAATTATCAATAATCACTCCAAAATACCACATTAAGACCCCGACTTTTGACATTTGGAGATTTCTGCAAGAATTGCATTTTTCGTGTGATTAGATGGCGAGCACTTCTGTTGTGTAAACTGCTCAGAAAAAAAATTATTATAAAATTATTATTGTCAATCTACCTATCTAAAGCCATCCATCCTCTGAATGCTCTAGGTCTCTAGTTTGATCCATCCATCCTCTGAATGCTCTAGGTCTCTAGTCTGATCCATCCATCCTCTGAATGCTCTAGGTCTCTAGTTTGATCCATCCATCCTCTGAATGCTCTAGGTCTCTAGTCTGATCCATCCATCCTCTGAATGCTCTAGGTCTCTAGTTTGATCCATCCATCCTCTGAATGCTCTAGGTCTCTAGTTTGATCCATCCATCCTCTGAATGTTCTAGGTCTCTAGTTTGATCCATCCATCCTCTGAATGCTCTGGGTCTCTAGTTTGATCCATCCATCCTCTGAATGCTCTAGGTCTCTAGTTTGATCCATCCATCCTCTGAATGCTCTAGGTCTCTAGTCTGATCCATCCATCCTCTGAATGCTCTAGGTCTCTAGTTTGATCCATCCATCCTCTGAATGTTCTAGGTCTCTAGTTTGATCCATCCATCCTCTGAATGCTCTGGGTCTCTAGTTTGATCCATCCATCCTCTGAATGCTCTGGGTCTCTAGTTTGATCCATCCATCCTCTGAATGCTCTAGGTCTCTAGTTTGATCCATCCATCCTCTGAATGCTCTAGGTCTCTAGTCTGATCCATCCATCCTCTGAATGCTCTAGGTCTCTAGTTTGATCCATCCATCCTCTGAATGCTCTAGGTCTCTAGTTTGATCCATCCATCCTCTGAATGCTCTAGGTCTCTAGTCTGATCCATCCATCCTCTGAATGTTCTAGGTCTCTAGTTTGATCCATCCATCCTCTGAATGCTCTAGGTCTCTAGTTTGATCCATCCATCCTCTGAATGCTCTGGGTCTCTAGTTTGATCCATCCATCCTCTGAATGCTCTAGGTCTCTAGTTTGATGGACAACATGCAAAGTGTCTCCTCAGAGCTTATGAAGAACTGAACTATATGATGATGACCCCTAGAGCTACTATGGAAGAGTGCAGTCTTATATATTTATTTATTTATGCATTTCTTTTTTTTGTTCCTTTAATTATTTTCTACCATCTTTTATTTTTGTTATTATATAATTTTTTTCATAATTTAAGTTATCTTTCCTATCCAATTGTGCCTTGTATGTTAGAAGTATTGAGTTTAGATTATAATGCCTTAATGTTTGTAAATGAATTATCTTCAATAAAAAAAAAAAAATTTAAAAAATGTAGTTATTCCCTTCCAAATACAACGTCTAATGTTCTGTAATATTAATGTGTGGATAATAATAATCATAATAATAATCATAATTATTATAATTAAAAAGGTTGTTTGAAAAACTCCCTCTGAGGATGTTTGCAGGGTGCAGCTGTTGCCTAGCAACGGTTGCTGGGCTGCGGTAGCTGCTGGAATGGGCGGGGCCCTCATGGAACGCTGTGAAGTGATGACGCAATTCGAATGGCTTTAATGGCTTTATGACATCATAGGTGACGTCATGAAAATGGCTTTGATGTGTGAAATGAGAGCTTATGAATAGAAGCTGATTTGAACCTTTAGGACCAAACCAGACAGGAAGACATCCACGGAAAGAAGCAGGGAAGTCATCTCCAACTCCACGAGGCAGCGAATATAACTGAGGATAAATCAGTATCATTGAATCATCAAAATGTCTGACTTCAATGTACGTCCTGCCATTACCCAGCTGTTACGCTCCTTTTTTGAAGGGATGACAGAAGAACAGTGGGTATCACTGAAAACCTGCCGACCAGATGATACCGCCATGACCATGATGGGAGAGTTGATGTTGGACATCGTAGCAACGGTGCTAAAGAACTTCATGAAGTCTCTCGGGAGCACAACCGCGGTGTCTGAGGAAGACGTCAAAACCCATCTGGGCGACACGATCGGGGAGTGTTTTGCCGAAGCTCTGGGCGTGGACGCCTCGGTGTCGTGTCCCAGCTCACGAAGCTTGACGAGCTTGATCTCTCAAGAGGTTTCAGACAGCGTCCAAAGTGCCCTCTCCAGTCCCGAGGGCGTCATCCAGCGCTTCACTCCACCCAGTAAACTCAACAGCATGATCCTGGATGCTTGCAAAGTGTTCCAGGCACTCATCGCCATGATGCCCACTGTGTTTTCACTTCGACCACGCAAGCACAGGGCAGGTCTGTCCGCTGTCAAAGAACTGGTCCTGGAAGATATCGAGTCGTACGAAGAAGACGTTTCATCAGACGTTGTGACTGAGATGAAAAAAACTAATTCGATCGAAGATATCATCAGACATGAGTTGAATGATATCACACAACGTCTCTTGGTTGACGTACCAGACTCTGAGTACACGCTGCTGCAGTCTCAAAACTCTCGGGAGATTGAAGACGTTGCAGAGGACATCACTCGGACCATCGCTGAAGATGCTGCAGACCCGACTCCGTCAGAACAGAGGAGCAAACGCTCTAAGAAAAGCATCTGGAGCAAAATCAAGAAGCTTTTGGGAAAGTGTTTTGCCAAAGCGTGGTTCCATCGAATCGTTGCACAAATAACGAAGAGTTTCCACCGCGGCAAGAAAGTTCCCAGCCAGGAGTCGGTGAATGCTCTCATAAAGAAGTTTAACTCTCTGCTTAAAAAGCAAGAGACACGCAAACTTCTGGGACTTGCTTCTCCGGGCTTAAACATTCCCGCCGATCGAGTATTGGTTTTCACAAACCTCTTGAGTGAACTCCTCTACACGCACATCGCAGACGGGCCAGAGATCATCCCCGAGCCGGTGATACGTGCAAACATTCTCGCTGACTTGAGGCGGAAGGTGCTCAACTTCCTGTCTCTGGCCAGATGGTGGCAGATCTTTCAGGCGGGCGACCTCGCCGACAAGGTGAAAGACGCCATAATGGCCGCTGAGTTCAGGGCCAACAAACCTGTCGCCATCGCTGCACCGCCTCGCCAAGTAACCATGACGATAAGTCGTGAAGACTTCGCACGGCAAGCGCGGGACAAACAAAACAAATTGTGCGTCGAGGTCCTCATGGAGAGGCTCGTGTCGAGGATCTTCAAGAAGGCCAAAGTCAGCTGGTCCCTTTCAAACGTCAAGGACCTCATCGGGGGTCTTCTTGAGAGAACGTGGGCCGAACTCGAGGGTATCGATTTTGATTGCGACCTGACAACGTTCGAGAACCTCGAAAAGATCATTTGCCGGGACCTTTGTAAGAAGTGGTGCAATATATCATGTGTAATGATGTCCTTGAAAACGGATGATCCAGGACTTGGAGACTATATTGCCCGCGCTGTCAAAGGTCACCTTAAGACACCGCAGAGAGAGTGTTGCTGCATGTGCAGGTTCTTCACCTCTATGTTCAACGCCGTGACGAGGCGTTAAGGTGCTTTATTGGGTTTTCTCCGGGAGCTCCGGTTTATCCCACATATAGTGAATAATCTGATTCATTATAGAGAAAAAAAATCTCTTGAATTTGTCATTCATCTTGAAGGAAAAATTGACTTTTTCCTTCTAAATGAATGTGAATTCTTGAGCTCTCAGTGCCACCTCAGTAGTCAGTGTCGTCTATTATTGTGGTATAAATGTGCTTTATGGGTTTTCTCCGGGGGTTCCGGTTTATCCCACATATAATGAACAATCTGATTTATTATAGATAAAAAAATCCGTTGAATGTGTCATTCATCTTGAAGGAAAAATTGACTTTTTCCTTCTAAATGACTGCGAGGGATCTGGGTGATCCAGTTCTCCCACATTCAGTGCATAAGAAACATTTAATTAAATAAAAAAATAATAAAAAAATCTGCATATTAATATGTATTAATATATACATTTTATTTATTGATAAATAAAAATGAAACAATTAAAAGTGTGTAGTTTTGTAACAGTATTTTATCTCACCAAAGAAGAAGAAGTATTTCCGGATGTGGTTGTGGACATAATGGATGTAGGTGGACATAGACATATATACATATACTGTATATGTATATATGTCTATGTCCACCTCAGTAGTCAGTGTTGTCTATTGTTGTGGTACGCACTGGTTTGAACTGGGTGATCCAGTTCTCCGAAATTCAGTGCATAAGAAACATCTAATAACTCATTAAATAAAATAAAAAATAAAAAAATGTATATATATTAACATGTATTCATGAATAATAAATAAATAAAAAAAATATTATTTATTCTGCTCATTCTGCTCATTTCTCAACTCAGACTGAAGTTCTGCTGATAAAATTAAACAATTAAAAGTGTGTTGTTTTGTAACAGTATTTTATCTCATTAAAACGACTTGCATCAGCCTTAAAGTTCTAGTGACAACCCAGAACAGTGAGTAGATACGTTAGGGTTAGGGCTGTTCAGATAACGTGTTTACAACACTCATTTAATTTCATTTTTACAGAACCAATCAACCTTCTGGAGCTCCCAGTTTGCTCCAATACTATGAATTTATTGTTATAAAGTCACTCTAACTCCAATCGATCAAATAGATGTTAAAAAGTTGCACTGAAAAACTAAAAGGTTTGACCTGCTGGTGGCTCCTCGAGAGAGATACAGGGCATCAAAGTCTGCAGGATTCATCCTCTGGGCACCAGATCCATCCAACAGCTGCTGAGATATTTCAGTCTGAACTAAAGTACTCGACCAACTGAGGCCAACACCGACATCCATCAAGCTGCATCCATCAAGCTGCATCCATGGAGCTGCATCCATGGAGCTGCATCCAGCGAGCTGCATCCATCAAGCTGCATCCATAGAGCTCCATCCATGGAGCTGCATCCATGGAGCTGCATCCATCGAGCTGCATCCATAGCGTGGCTAAAGAAGCTAAAATATCTTGTACCCTTGCTTTTCTAAACAACTATAAATGTTTGTTTTTGCAAAAAGATCAAGAATGCTCCTTTAATGTTCAGTTAAGGGCAGACACCCGAGCTGAACAGAGGACATTTTTAACGAATAAATACCACCATCAAACTTCCTCAGTTGATTAATCATGTTTTTATATTACAAGTTTTCTGAAATCCTTTGTTTAATTATGTATATGATGCATTATCTTATCATTTATGTGCTAATTTGCTGAACATTGACATATTAGAGTCAAAGGTTTTTACAGAGGGAGTCTCTTTTTATCATTCCATAAATCAGAAAATACTGTCAACAGTTATAAAAAGCTGTGAATGATACATGAACAAACCCCTCTGTAGAAACCTTCAGAGGTGAATTGAGGAGAAATCTACAGAACAGACAAATTGGTATATTACCAATGGATTCATTAGGTGTTCTAGTTTCATATGATACCAGTATCTTCACTCGAGCTTTAAAACTGAGCTCGCTACGACCTCAAAATCACAAGTTGTGTTAATGCGTTAAAGAAGTTAGACTAATCAGACCACAGTGAACCAGACAACATGGTATTTAATTATGACTATTAGGGGGTTATTTCAGCTCGCTAACGTGTTAGAAGAATCCACACATCTGGATGTAGCAGGGTGTGGCAGCTGCCAATTCTCTGGTGTTTGCTGTTGTTTCCCTTTTCCCTGGTGTTTTTTTGGTTGAGTTGCTGAGTGATTAGAGGGTTATTCAGTTCACCTGTTGCGCAGGGTGTGGGGACTGGCTCTTAAATGATAGTTGAGAGCAGCTTGGTGCATTCCCCTCTTGGCCAATCAGGGTGTAACGACGCCCTTTCTGTAGGGCTTAAAAGAGGAGGGAAACTGCACACCCAGGGTCATTCTGATCTCTCCTTCACTCAATGCAACATGTGTTATCAGCTTTACCAGAAACTCTGGTCTGTTTTGGGCCCTTTTGGGATTCTGTGATCTTTGTGTTTTGTTTGTTGAGAGTGTTGACTCCTAGTTGGGGAAACAAGTTAAGTGCCAACCAATTGGGTTACCTGCACTGGGACGATTAGGTGTTATTTGTGCAACAGCTGGCTTGCCTTACGATAGCCTAACGCCTGCAGGCTGTATTTTTGTATTCTATTCATTTGTTGATTTTCAATGAAACCCTTTATACCCATTTCTTTTAGTGTATTTTATTTGGGAAAACTTTAAAGGAGGGTAAAAGGAAAAACACAAACCAATATTTCAGTTTCCTTAATTGTTTGTTAATATAGAGGCATTTGTTCATTATTATTGTAAGGGATTTACAAATGGAACAGGTTTGGTTATTAGCTAATTTAATAAATAATATTCATAGAATTATTATTATTAATAAGAATTATTAATCAACATTAATAATGAACGGGGCACCACCCTGGAATCAGGGACCAATAACCAAACGTTAATCCAGTCTCATAAGGGGATATATTCCCTCCAAAGGCCAGTATTTTAACACTACTTTACACTTAGGAGGTGAATAGCGAAGGGTGAATCCGAGCACTAACTCTCATAACCAGCTGTTATTACAATATGAATGCACAATAAACACAGACAACTGCTATTTAAAATAAGACCATTTATTTACATACAGTAATCTTAATCAACAATAAACACTCTAACAACATTAATCTAAATCAACAGTTTATCACAGCAGTAATTACTAATTAACAACACTTTTAATAAACAAATGGATGTCCTACAATGCAGCTCTAAGCACTAAACTAGAATTAAACAAAACACAAAAGCAAAAGAAAATGTGTGTGCGGGAGAGAGAGAGATGTGTGTGTAAGAGAGAGAGATGTGTGTGTGAATGCAAATGTGTATGTGTTGAGGTGTGAAGGAAGAGTGTCTGTGTGTGTGTGTGGTGTGGGAGGAGCAAAGGACGCCCTCAGTGGACGTCACCACGTAAGTGGCTACGTCACGTGAGGGAGGAGTTGCTCGAACGTTACAGATCACGCACGAACGGGGGTGTGACCCCCACGTGTCCTATAAGGTAATGGGGTGAGCCTATGTGAGGAGGCGTGTCTATGTGTGTGTGAGTGTAGGAGGAGCAAGAGGGGAAGCTCACGGTGGCGTCACCACGTAAGCGGTTACGTCACGCGAGGGAGGGGGTTGCTCGAACGTTACAGACCACGCCCAAACGGGATGTGAAAGTCCCGCGTGATCAGTAAGGTGGGAACGTGAGGAGGCGTATCTACGTGTGTGCGTGTGTGGGAGGAGCAAGGGAAACCCCGAGGCGGCGTCACCACGGAAGTGGTTACGTCACGAGGGAGGAGGTGCTCTGGTGGCGAAGCGCCACGGAAATTACCGACTGCGTACGAACGGGACGGGGATCCCGCGTGTCGGCAAAGTGTTTGTTTGTGTGTGGTAGAAGTGGAGGAAAGAAAGGCGGGGAGCGCCTGAAAACAGTATCACAGTCAAAACAGTAAACACCGCAGCAGCAGGAATCCTAACTGCCGCGCGAGAGATGTACTAGCTGGGTTATTATTACTCAGATGCTCGTTAGTCAGCCGTGCACTGGTCTTTTAATAATAAACTACAGCTACAGATCTTCACGTTTGGCAGGAGCTAACACAAGGAGCACACAGTAATCAGACAGTCAGCAACAGTAAACAAAGCAACATAAACAAGCAAAGCAGAGCAAAGCAAGTTAAATAAACAAAACCAACAGACGGACTCGGCGGTCCGTACGTTCAGGATACATCAACAATAGTTATTAATTTATTGGAATATACAATCTCACTAGTCTCTGCCCAGACACAAGCCTCTTACTTGAATCGCTTCTTCGGAGCGATAGTGGAGTAGATCGTCGTTAGTTGGTCCGGCGGCGTCGCGCTGGCTCGGACAATAACGGGCCGTTATGATGCTCGTCAGCGGGGGAAGAACGGCAGGGCTGGCTCTCCGTGTGGCAGCGGATGGAAGCAGCTGATGTGAAGACGGCGGGGCGATCGTCTCTTCCTTGGTGAAGGACGCGGATCCGGGTCTTCCTTCTATAGGTATGGTGGTCTGGACGTCTGATGAACGGCGGGCTGGACCTCCGTGTGGCAGCGGAGGGGAAAGCAGCCAGAAATGAAGGAAAAGGCGGTGCGCTCGTTTCCTTTGATGAAGAACGGTTGTCCTCGGCTTCCTTGGTGAAGCCGGGCTGTAGTCTTCCTTCTGCAGGGATGTGGATCAAAGTCTGATGGACACAACATTATCTTAACTCGTCCAGCGAGGTCAGAAAATGTGGCTCGGTCTTTAGGTGAACGCCGCAGCGTTGGGTACCTCCTATAGCAACGTGAGTCGCAGTGGAAAGGGGCGAGATTCAGGTGAGCGTGCCTATATCTCCTGTGAGAATAGTGGGCGTTTCACCGGAAAGACCCCACATTTCCTGTTAGCCTCAACCAATGGGGCTGCTTGTTTGGGTTCAAAATGAAATTTCACATGTAGATGCGAAATTTTAAGAGCTGGGCAGTTAGGTCCCCTGCTGTGATCAGGTCTCTGATTTCCCACGTAGGCCAAGGCTCTTTGTCTCGTGAGGTCCCTACATTATTATTAAGAAGGCATGTTATTTTATATTATTATGTGGATGGGAACTGTTTTTCAGTCTTCTGACTGAAAAACTAAAGTCTGGGGAACTCAGTACCGCCACAAGCTGAGTTGTCTGCTCCTGGTGTTGCTGGTCTAAGTCCTGGCGTAACTTTTGAGCAGCAAAAGGAACTGCTGTTGTTACAGTTAGAGCATGGTAGGCTTCAGCAGCAAGTTGAAAGGGAGAAATTGGCTGTAGAAAAGGTTAAGCACGAGACAGAACTTAGAACCATTGAGTTGGAACAGTACAAGCTAAGTTTGATTCGGGATGGTCGGGTCACAGCGGACTCTGTTTTCAATGTTGCTCCTGTGTCTTCAGAGTGTTCACGGTTTGATGTGGCTGGCAATTTGCGCCTGCTTCCCAGGTTTTGTGAGAGTGATCCTGATACCTTTTTGTTGCTGTTTGAGCGGGTAGCTGACAGTAGAAATTGGCCTGATTCTGAGCGTACGCTGCTGCTGCAATGTGTCTTAACCGGCAAGGCTCAAGTAGCGTATTGTTCCCTTCCTGTAGGTGAAAGCCAAAATCACTCTTCAGTCAAGGCTGCTGTGTTAAAAGCATACGAGTTGGTGCCAGAAGCTTAAAGACAGAGGTTCAGAACGTGGGAAAAGTCGGATAAGCAGACACATATGGAGTTTGCCAGGGAGTTGGGTACTCACTTTAATCGGTGGTGTACGGCTCTTGAAGTCAAAACTTTTGATAACAATTTGATGGTCTTGGAGCAGTTTAAAAATTCTCTGCCGAGCAATGTGGCTATCTACATTAATGAACGTAAAGTCAAAACCGCTGCCGAGGCTGCTGCGCTTGCAGATGAGTATGTCCTGACGCACAAGGTTGACTTTGTGTCCCATGTCTATGATGTCTATGATGATATTAAAGTGGGTTCAGGGAAGTGGTCAGATGACTGGGCTGCTAGGCCAGAACGGTTGTCAGGGGGACAATCAGATGTTGAAGTATGTAATTATTGTAAGGAAAAGGGGCACTAGGAAGCTGAATGTCCTGCGCTTAGGGTAAAGAACAAGCGTAATAGAGATGTGAATGTTAGATCTACCGCGCTGGCCGCATCTATTCGTACGGTGCCGAGTTCTTCTTTGTCTTGCGGCCGGGTAGATGTGAAAGCAGGTACTCAGGGTAAGCTTTCAGATTACCTTCCGTTTGTGTCTGCTGGGTTTTTGTGGTTGGTAGGGTGTCCTGCAAGAGTGCCAGTTAAAATCTTGAGGGATACTGGTTCCTTGGATTCCTTTGTTTTGGGCTCAGTTCTGCCGTTCTCTCAGGAGAGTAGTAATCAGATGATCAACGCACCACTTATACCCGGACATCTCAGACCCTCGTCGCCAGTTCGTTGATTCAACCCAAGTGGTGCACTGCCTGTGTAGCACACAGCTCCTATCACTATAATTATACTGGGCTAGAATCAGAAGATACCAAACTCGAACAGGAGGCAGAAAAAGTTATTTGCAATATCAAAAGACCACAATAGACAAAAAGCTATAAACTGGTACCTTGTATTTTAGAAAATAACAAACAAACAAAATGAATACCCATGAGTTCAGTAAAGAGATCAATTGCACAAAGATGCTTCAGTTTCAACTCAGCAACAAAATCTTTCTTTTGTCACACTCTGGGTTTGAACCACTGAGTTTTACCCACTATGTTCTCTGACTGGGTGCACCCTAATATCAATATCTCAAAATCTCAATTCTCAATATTTGGATCCAACATTCAATGAGTAACAATATTAAAACAATAACCCGGTTCAATATTAGCACTTCTCAGCTTGTTTCAACCTTACTGTCATGATATCACTTTGGCAGTCTGTCTTTCCTTGTGTTTCCTCTGTTTCCCTGCCCTTTTGTCTCCTGTGTGTTTTTCCCTGTTTGTTTAGTCTGTCAGTGTGTTGGGAGGTGTGGCCTTCCTCCTCCTCCTCCTTCTCCTGGGCGGGCACTGCTGGAGCAGCTGACAGCAATTAACCTATCATCACACACACCTGCAGTATGTCTACCCCGGTCTTCCTGCCAGTCATTGCCAGATCGTTCCGTCGCCCACAGTGGTGCATGACGTATTCAGGCTCTCCTTGTATTTTGCTTCTTGACTTTGCTCATGCTCGTTTTTGGATTTTTGGATTCATGCTGTTTTGGTCTCTGTTCAGGTCTGTTCACCTGTCAGCTGTTGCTGCTTCCTGGTTCCAACCTGCCTGCTCACTCCTACACGCTCTCCTCCTCGACCTGGATCCTTACCTTAGTTACTACCATGCCTGTTCACTCTCCGACGTCATTCCACCTCTCGGAGCTCAAGTGGTTTCATCTGTTCCTCTGGAAGGATTCCTGGACACCCCCTCCCCGTGCCCCCCGTTCCGTGAGTTCAGTATTGACTCTATTACTGCCACGTTTCAGACCTTCAGGAACCCCAACCCTGTTCACAGTTCCTTTAATATTATTGTAATAAATTATATTTGTTACACCTTTAAAAGACTTGTCTGCATTTGAGTCCACGCTTTTGTTGAACCAAACATAACACTTACAATAATTCTATACCAACTGTTCCAGTAATAGACATCGTTACCAAGGCATCACAATACACCATATCCATAATATGAATATTCAGTCCATTCACTTTAACCAGTGTGATGGTTAACACTCAGTCCTTTCACCGGCACAGGGAATGTGTTTCAGGGAGCATGAAGAGGGTAAATGTTTTCCAAGTCAAGTCAAAAAAGGGGTTAAGTCAGAGTCTGGGGTTTGAGGTTGTGCACGATGCTGGGAGTTGAGTGTAAAGGGTGGTGTAGCCTTGTACAGGTTGTGATGTTTACCCTACCGCCGTGGCAGAAGAGGGGTAAGGTTGACAGCTCTTGGCTCAGGGATCTTCAATCCAGGATCTAGAGGTCTCGTCTGTGTTAGCTCGCCATCAACTTTGAATCACTCCAAACAAACCTGACCTGCAGTTATTGACATGGCCAGAATGGTTCATGAATCAATTGCATTTCTGATTCATCAGGAATTAATAATTCCTTTAAGTTCTACAACATATATTCATATAATGTAGATTTTACAATCAACATATTTTAAATAACCTTCACAGTACATGAGTTACAAATGAAACTGTGGTAAAATGAGACTATCTTAACTTAACATACCTTTTAAATTAAAGCAAATAATGTTACATGAATTATAAATGATAGTGTAAACCTGACACATTACTATTGCCTTCTTCTATGTCTGTCTTTTTATTTAAATCAAATTCACTATACCATGAAATAAAACACCTGACAAACCATAACTCATGTTGCTTCAGTATTAAACCGTTCAGTAGCTTTACTAGCCAGAGAAAACATTGAGCAACTAAACACTCTTTCTGTCACGTTTTATATTCTTCCCAGTGCAGCTTTCATTGAGTTGAGCTCTACAACAGTTAGTTAAATGCACTGTTCATAGCTTAATGCTAAGTCTGTTAACTCTGGGCCTTTCCACTTGAACTTGTCAGCTCAGCACATCGTGACGCAGCTCTTATTTATTACAGCGACTCACCGAGTCGGGAGTTTCTGTGTCGCTCAGCAGCTTTCAGTGAGCAGGGCCTCTCTCACACACACATCTATGAGCTTATAACAGAGTACAGACTGTTACCATTATGATTTGACGACGTTATATTGTGTTTACAACTTTATCTGAGCTATATTTTTACCGTTCAGCGGCAGGTCCTCTCCCGACAGTGTCCTCTAGCGTTTGAGTAGGGTATACTGTCTAGCCTGCCTTGGGTGCAGTAAACCTGCGCTCTGATTGGCTAAGACACATCCGTGTGTTAACTCTTTGTGACCTGGGTTACACCTGCCCTCTACAATATCTGCATGCCTGCCTGGTTTAACCCCAGCCCCCTTTCTGCCTTGATCATTTCATCTGCACAATTTTTGGCAATAAAGCCTTTTTGTTAATTTTTCATCTGTCTCCTGTGTCTGCATCTGGGTCCGCTTCAACTGGTCTTTACATTTTAGGGACGATCTAACAGGAATCGACAGCTCTGAAGAGACTTTTGGACTGTTGGACGGACAAAACAAGACATTTAAAGACGTCACCTTAGACTCTGACAGACTGTGCTGCACATGTTTCACTGTTTCCTGATGTTTCCCTTCCTCACTGATTGATTCCATGAATAACAGAACGGACAGATTCATCAACTATTGGTATAACGGTTAGTTGCAGCTGTAGTTCAGTCTGCTCTTAAGGACTCTCTGCTGAGGTCGACTTATTTAACCTGGAAATGATAAGAACACTCTGACAGCATTAATCTGACCGCAGCATCTCAGCCTGCCCTGGTTGTAACGGTAACAGAAACCACAGTCCTAGAATCAGTAATCTGTCAGCAGCTTCTTATCAACACATCAGTTCCACAGAAATGCAGCTCAGAGGAGTTAACGACTACTACTAGAGTTCACAGTCTGTAAAGATCATCTTTAATGGACAGAATTTAACAAACGCAAAGGCTGCGACAAAGAGACTCAAAACAACCTCAAAGAGACTCAAAACAACCACAATAAGTTATAAAACAACCTCAAAGACACTCAAAACAACCACAATTAGTTATAAAACAACCACAAAGAGACTCAAAACAACCTCAAAGACACTTAAAACAACCACAAAGAGACTCAAAACAACTACAATGAGTTATAAAACAACCACAAAGACACTCAAAACAACCTCAAAGACACTCAAAACAACCACAAAGAGACTCAAAACAACCACAAAGACACTCAAAACAACCACAATAAGTTATAAAACAACCACAAAGAGACTCAAAACAACCTCAAAGACACTCAAAACAACCACAATAAGTTATAAAACAACCACAAAGAGACTCAAAACAACCACAAAGAGACTCAAAACAACTACAATGAGTTATAAAACAACCACAAAGAGACTCAAAACAACCACAAAGAGACTCAAAACAACCACAAAGAGACTCAAACACAATAAGTAGCAGTGTTAGGGGTAGCCTATAGATTGAAAGCATGATTGCTGAAACGGAGGATGACATTTCATTATATTACATTACATTAGACTTCATTATATCATATTATACAGGGATATCTCTACAAGTATTAACCTTAAAGAGGGAAAATAAGTCAAAGCCATACTGGACAAACGTGAGTTTTAACAGTTCCTTCTGATAAATGAATTATTTTCTATCAGGTCAGTAATTCAGTTCATGTCAGCCTACGGTACACACTCGTCTCCTGAGCGTCTAGCAGCGATTAGAGATTAACTATCCAGATTCTAAGTAACTGGAGACTAAACTTTATTTTTCTACTCCTCGTAGATCATAAACCCTTTAATATAATAACGACTGGTTGAAATCGGTTGAGGAATGTAGACGTTATAGTGCTTTTTATCCAGAAAAACGGCAGCTCCCCCGTTCACTAGTACAGGGTTACAGCCCAGTCTGGCCAGGTCCATAAAGGCGCCACGTTGACGTATCGCCGCAACGGCCTGAAGCGTCCAATGCGGCGTCTATGTATATAGTTCTATGGGAGATTTCATGACTCGCTGGGCGAGCCGACCCAGTGTGCACGACCCTACTCTGCCTCTGTTTGGCTATACCCTTTGTGACGGCCCCTCTGTGTTTGGATCTTGTACTGTGTTTGCTTTCTCTCATCAGAGCTGCAGACCTGATGAGGCTAATCAGCAGCATGAGACACACCTGGGCCAGGTGTGCTCCCTGCTTAAAGCCAGAGCATGCAGCAGTCTGGGTCCGGCAGACCTCCTTGCACATTTCACCTTTGTTAAATGGTTTTGGTTCTTTGTCTTTGTTTTACAGCACAACATCCATGCAGCACAATTTCACACATCCCCTCCCTACACTACTGACTCTACAGACTCCTCCCAGACATTCTTTTGACTTTTTACAGTTTTAGGTTAATAAATCTCTTTATTTATTCAGTATACCCGTGTGTCTCCCGTTTTTGTCACAGCTCTAGAGCCGGGCTGTGACACCTTCCAGTCGTCTGCTAAACGCTAACATCTATAAACAATTCTTTTCTCACACACTATGAACATTGTTTTAACGTTTGTATAATGCTAACCAGAGCAATGAACTAGAAAGGCCCGAATATTGGCAGTTTTATGAAAATTGATGTTGAATCAAAGTGTCTTTAATAATGAAATAGCATACGAAACGTTGGTCTGTTTCATTGCTGCTTTGGTGCTCGGCCCTCGGGTATCTTCAGACCGAGTACCTTTGGACTACGGGAACAAAAACGTGAGCTGCCGGGTCTGGCATGCTCTCTTTCTCCTTCTAAACACATAGACATGTAAACTGAGAGAGATTTACTCAGTGATGCAGCCTACATACAATTCTCTCCAATATTAGCTAATAGTTAGTTTAGATCAGTAAATGTCTCAGTTCATGAGGCCGGCCACCCACGTTTTCTTTTTTTCTAAAAGGTTTGCATACAGAGCCGGTCCTGACCTGATCACACACACACACATCAAGTTTTTATTCACAGCTCCAGACCCACTGAAACACTAAAATATCCTCCTGCACCATGTCGTATCTCAGCATCGTTTTACAGCTAACAGTTTTAGGGACGCTCCAACAGGAATCGACAGCTCTGAAGAGACTTTTGGACTGTTGGACGGACTAAACAAGACATTTAAAGACGTCACCTTAGACTCTGACAGACTGTG
Source organism: Sebastes umbrosus (assembly GCF_015220745.1). Taxonomy (NCBI): domain Eukaryota; kingdom Metazoa; phylum Chordata; class Actinopteri; order Perciformes; family Sebastidae; genus Sebastes; species Sebastes umbrosus. The sequence goes on from NC_051291.1 coordinate 1,418,599, forward strand.
CTGCACATGTTTCACTGTTTCCTGATGTTTCCCTTCCTCACTGATTGATTCCATGAATAACAGAACGGACAGGTTCATCAACTATTAATATAACGGTTAGTTGCAGTGGTAGTTCAGTCTGCTCTGAACGACTCTCTGCTGAGGTCAACACATTTAACAGGAAATGATAAGAACACTCTGAGAGCATTAATCTGACAGCAGCATCTCAGCCTGCCCTGGTTGTCACGGTAACAGAAAACCACAGTGCTATAATTAGTAATCTGTCAACAGCTTCTTATCAACACATCAGTTCCTCAGACACGCAGGTCAGAGGAGGATAAATATCGTGTAAAACTAAAGAAGAGTAAATGATGAGTGAAGCTGCAGCTCTTCCAGTGAGGACAGCACACACAGAGCAGAGAGACGGTCTACCTGGACATCATGGATCACCTGTTGGTGCTGCTGCTGCTGCTGCTGTGGAACTCAGGTAGGACTCTGCTTTAAACATCATGTGTTCTTATTCACACCTTTATATTGATCTTTAAATCAGTGAACCACCTGATCACAAACACACCCTCATATTATATTATACTAGTAATACAACCTCATACTATACTAGTAATACAACCTCATACTATACTAGCAGTACAACCTCATACTATACTAGTAATACAACCTCATACTATACTAGTAATACAACCTCATACTATACTAGTAGAACAACCTCATACTATACTAGTAATACAACCTCATACTATACTAGTAATACAACCTCATACTATACTAGCAGTACGTACTAGTAAGATGTGATTTCCAATACTAAATATATTCATACATTTGCATAAAGCAGCATATTTGTCCACTCCCATGTTGGTAAGAGTATTAAATACTTGACAAATCTCCCTTTAAGGTTCATTTTGAACGGATAAAAAATGTGTGATTAGTTTGTGATTAATCATGATTAAATATTTTAATTGCTTGACAGCCCTAATTTAAAGGAAAAAAAGGATTTGTGTGGCCCTACGCAGCTGCATATTCAGCGTATCGGGCGGGCCGACGCTGATCACCCCCACACACACACATCACATCACGTCACATCACCTACACACTCAAAGGAAGAAAAGACTAAAAGGGAACATGGATGCTGTAAAACCGTACACATTAAAGTTATAATTAGGGCTGTCAATCGATTAAAATAGTTCATCTGGATTAATCACAAATTAATCAAACATTTTTATATCCGTTCAAAGTGAACCTTAAAGGGAGATTTGTCAAGTATTTAATCCTCTTATCAACATGGGAGTGGACAAATTGTGCAAATTTATATATATATATATATATATATATACACATATATATATATTTATATATATATACATACATATATATATATATGTACACAACCATCTCTAGGGTTTACAGAGAATGGTCCGAACAAGAGAACAGATCCAGTGAGCGGGGGTTGTGTGGACGGAAATGCCTTGTTGATGTCAGAGGTCAGAGGAGAATGGGCAGAGTGGTTGGAGATGATAGAAAGGCAACAATAACTCAAATAACCACTCGTTACAACCAAGGTATGCAGAATACCATCTCTGAACGCACAACACGTCCAACCTTGAAGCAGAAGACCACCCAGTACTAGCAAGGTGTACCTAATAAAGTGGCCGGTGAGTGTATATATTATTGTAAATCAATTAACAACACAAAACAATGACAGATATTGTCCAGAATATTGTACTTATTTTCATTATGAAGTAGAAATGTATAAATAAAAGAAAACAGAAATAAATAAGTTTGGGGAAATAAATAGGGAAGAAATTGCAAAGGGAAAATAAATAAATAAATACAATTTAATAATTTATAAATTAATTTATTAATTTAAAATAAATAGAAAATAAATAAATAAATTTAAATGTTAATGAAATGAATACATAAATACTACGGCTGTCAATCAATTAAAATAGTTAATCATGATTACTCACACATTTTTATATATCTGTGTTTTAAACTTGGGTCTCTTAAATATTCAGTCTTTATTTTATTTATCCTATTTCAACACTTTTAATGGTTCTTTTGTGTAAATTGTTTTAAGGTTGTATTATGATTGTTTTAACGTTTATGTGAAGCATATAGTGCGCTATAAGTGTTCTATATGAATAAAATTCATTATTATTGTTATTACAACGGTGGCCTTATAAAATTATTTCTGGGGCCGGATCTGGCCCTGAAGCCAGTAGTCTGGGTTAAACTGTCACAGAGAGAACGGGAACGCGCTGCGTGCATTTTACTGACATGAAGCGTCATGATTTCTGGATTTCCTGTTGACTGATCGCTGATATTTTGATGCTTCAAAGTTGCCTGAAGTTTGTTTAAATCAACGGGTTTTTATCAACTGATAAGAGGTCACCTCAGCTGAACGATTAGACGTCACTGGAGAAGATGATCTGGCCTGATGTTTTTTACAGAGGTGTAGAACTGCTGGAAAGGGTGGACCCCACAAGGGTGGACCCCACAAGGGTGGAAAACAAGTGTGTGTGTGTGTGTGTGTGTGTGTGTGTGTGTGTGTGTGTGTGTGTGTGTGCGTGCGTGCGTGCGTGCGTGCGTGCGTGCGTGCGTGCGTGCGTGCGTGCGTGCGTGCGTGCGTGTGTGTGTGTTGAATGCAATAAGAAAAGTGCTGATATAGAATATTAAAGGCAGAGTTCAACATTTGGCATCAGGACATGGTTAGCTTAGCTTAGCATAAAGAGTGGAAACAGGGGGAAACACCTAGCATGGCTCTGTCCAAAAAAACATTCATGGTTATTTAGTTTTAATCACACATTTTTATGTCTGTTCTAAATGAACCTTAAAGGGAGATTTGTCAGGTATTTAATACTCTTATCAACATGGGAGTGGGCAAATATGCTGCTTTATGCAAATGTATGTATATATTTATTATTGCAAATCAACAACACAAAACAATGACAGATATTATCCAGAATATTGTACTAATTTTCATAATGAATTAGAAATATATAAAGAAAAGAATACAGAAATATATAAGTTGGGGGAAATAAATAAGGAAGAAAATGCAAAGGGAAAATAAATAAATACAATTTAATAATGTATAAATTCATTTATTAATTTAAAATAAATAGAAAATAAATGCAAAGATAAATAAATACATTTAAATGTTAATAAAATGAATACATACATACTAGGGCTGTCAATCAATTAAAATAGTTAATCATGATTAATCACACATTTTTATATCCGTTCAAAATGAACCTTAAAGGGAGATTTGTCAGGTATTTAATACTCTTATCAACATGGGAGTGGACAAATATGCTGCTTTATGCAAATGTATGTATATATTTATTATTGTAAATCAATTAACAACACAAAACAATGACAGATATTATCCAGAATATTGTACTAATTTTCATAATGAAGTAGAAATGTATAAATCAAACCAAGTGTTTGATTCTATCTTTAGTCAGTTGTTATTGCTGTAGTCAGTGGAGCCGTATGTGTACTCAGTAATGATCTCTCTGGGCGGTGGGCTTCATGGTTAGTGACTGAGTCCGCCATAGATTCAGACTCATGACACATTGAGAGGAAACGATGCAGCACGTTATCAGTGATGCTGTTTGTAAGATGCTCTGATTGATATCAGCCTCACTGTCTCCTGTTTACTCTCCTACAGCCGTATCTGAGCTGCATTCATTTACTGCTAATGCTAACACAACAATTCCTGCTGCTGCTGCTTCACATTAAAACACCTCAACTGGACAAACACAGTGGACTTTTATTGTGAAGCAGCAACAGGAAACCCAACGTATTCATCACTGAGGACCAAAACAGGAGAGACCATATATATATATATACGTATATATACATAGACATGTGTACAAAGTGTACCTAATAAAGTGTCCGGTGCTAGTACCGGGTGGTCTTCATCTGCTTCAAGGTTGGACGTGTTGTGCGTTCAGAGATGGTATTCTGCATACCTTGGTTGTAACGAGTGGTTATTTGAGTTACTGTTGCCTTTCTATCATCTCCAACCACTCTGTCCATTCTCCTCTGACCTCTGACATCAACAATGCATTTCCATCCACACAACTGCCGCTCACTGGATATGTTCTCTTGTTGGGACCATTCTCTGTAAACCCTAGAGATGGTTGTGCGTGAAAATCCCAGTAGATCAGCAGTTTAATACTCAGACCAGCCCGTCTGGCACCAACAACCATGCCACGTTCAAAGTCACTTAAATCCCCTTTCTTCCCCATTCTGATGCTCGGTTTGACCTTCAGCAAGTCGTCTTCACCACGTCTAGATGACGTAATGCATTGAGTTGCTGCCATGTGATTGGCTGATTAGCTATTTGTGTTAACAAGCAATTGAACAGGTGTGCCTAATAAAGTGGCCGGTGAGTGTATATATATATATATATATATATATATATACATGTATACTCAGACATGTATATAATAGACATATATATAGAAATATATATATAAAGACATGTATACATAGACATATATATATATATATATACGTATATATATATATATACATATATATAGAGACATATATACATAGACATGTATACAGACATACGTACATAGACGGGGTCCTAAAAATCAGGGAAAGGGCTCTATATTCCCCAGCATTCACTAACAACAGTGCAACATTTATGTTGCAGAATGCTCGCTCAATTAACAATAAAGCACTACTCATCCATGATATCATCACTGACAGGAAAATCGACTTTCTCTGCCTAACTGAGACTTGGCAAAATCAGCAGGATTTCATGGCACTTAATCAAGCCACTCCCCCTGGATATGTCTACATACAGAAGCCTCGCTCCATGGGTCGTGGCGGCGGGCTGGCTGTTATACACCGAGCTGACAGCTTCAAAAGACTTCTCAAAACCCACCTCTTCACCAAGGCCTATGGCCCCTAGCTACTGTTATGTTCCATTTGTTGTGTTTATTTATGTCTATGTTGAAGCGTCCTTGGGTTTCTTGAAAGGCGCTATATAAATCCAAGTTATTATTATTATTATTATTAAATTAACTACATTTTAAGATGATCGAGGGGGCCGAAAACTGGAGCTCTGGCCCTTTCCCCCGCGGAGTTATGATATTACAAAGTTTTCCCGAATTGTCTGGGCTCTCAGCGCAACCCTTCATCTGTCCACCAGATGGCAGGCTCTTTGGGTATTGCCATTGGACGGGGTTGTCCAAAGGCAATACCGTAATCACTCGGGTATTGCCATCGGACGACGCCCAAAATATGGCCTTAATTGGTTAAAGGTCAAGAAAGGTCAACGTGTCCACTGGCAATACATTAATATTGACATTTTCGGTGTTTATATTTCCAAAACCATTGATTTTTTCCTTTCCTGCAGGCGGAGCTTCCCGTGTGCCAAGTTTGAAGTAAATCAGAGAAATTTGATAAAATGGCTCAAAACACTCTGAGAGACAGAAATCCAATTCCAAGTCGCTACGATTGGCCGAGGTATTGCCATTGGACAAGGTCCACTCGGCATACCTGAAGCTCTGCAGTAAGGTATGTGAAGTGGACTTGATTTGTCCACTTCACATACCATACTGCAGGGCCTCGGGTATGCTGAGTGGACAGAGGCCATATCTACAAAGTGCCTTGGGCAAGGAGGCTGAAAGCTACAGGGCTAGTTCCTGGAGGCCAAGGCACCAATATAGTCAAAGTCCAGCTCCCCAAACATAAAGATGTTAACAATATAGCCTCTGTCCAATTGGCTTACCGACTTGTTGAAATCGGTTGAGGAATGTAGACGTTATAGTGCTTTTTATCCAGAAAAACGGCAGCTCCCCCGTTCCCTAGTACAGGGTTACAGGCCAGTCTTGCCTGGTCCAATATGGTGCCCACGTTGATGTATCGCTGCAACGGGCTGAAGCGTCCAATGCAGCATCTATGTATATATTTCTATGGGAGATTTCATGACTCGCTGGGCGTGCCAACTCAGTATGCCCGCCCCTACTCTGCCTCTGTTTGGCTATACCCTTCCAGACGTTCCAGGCGTCTGCTAAACGCTAACATTAGCCTAGCTATAATGCTAACCAGCGCAATGAACTAGAAAGGCTGAATATTGGCAGTTTTATGAAAATTGATGGTGAATCAAAGTGAATTTAATAATGAAATAGCATACGAAAATTGTAAAAAAACGTACCGTCGTTGGTTTGTAGTGGCCAAACGGCGGTACTACAACATCCGTGTCCGTCACGTGATGCAAATGGGACAATTTTTGGTATTTTTTTCCTACAAAACAACCTAGATATTGCTACTGATGGATAATACACACCAAGTCAAAGTTGTGACAAGCATTATTGTGTGATTAGTTGAAGAATCACACAAAATACCAGTTTTGCAGTGTTGTTTTGTGCACAATTTATTTGTGAAATTGGCAAGTTTCTAAGAAATAAAAAGGCAACTGGCCATAAATAACAAATTATTTATATAACAGGCAGCATTTTTATTTTTTTTATAACTTCAACTTGTTATTCTTGAAGTCACTGAGAATTGAGAAATACTAAACACTTTTTAGTAAAATGTGTCTATTTGCAAGTTTAGCATGAATAAATGTTACCGTTTGCCTTTGTGTTTACATTCTTTGATATAACTTTTTTAAATAATAAATAATAATCTTATACACACTTTATTCTGCTTTCATGACATAATTTACCACACCGCCTTTATTAGTGCACAGCGGACTGGAGTAGATCCCGAAATTAGCACCGCTATGTACTGAATCCACAATCGTGAAATACTGAAAGATTCACTTATTGTTCTGCGTACTGCCGACTAAATGAAGGATTAAGTTTGCACACTGTAAACACTGAAGTATACTCAAGCAAAACGTGTCACATGACTGACGGCCGGGCCGGTCTCAAGGCACCCTGTCAGCGGCTCCGTCACGTCTCCAAAAATGTACTTAAAACAATAAATATTTGTGTATTTCTACAGGACTCCAGGCTGAAGAAAATCACAACTCAACAGGTAAATACAAAAAGAGAAATAAAGAAATAAAGTCAAGTCTCAGTTTAATCTTTTCTTAAATTCACCTCTTTTACTGACGACTCTCTTGTTTCTGTTCAGAGCCTGTCAGGTTGGTGGGAGGAGACAGTCGCTGTGCAGGAACACTGGAGCTGAAACATCAGGGAGACTGGAGACCAGTGAGTGGCTCTGACTCTTACTGGACCCTGAAGGAAGCAGCAGCTGTCTGCAGAGACTTGGACTGTGGCTCTGCTGTTTCTGTAGAACAGAGAGATGAGTCCTCAGACAGATCTATGTGGAGGATCAGCTCTTACTGTGTTCAGTCTAGATCTACTCTGAGGGAGTGTGCAGCATCACATTCCTCTAACTACATCCTGAATCTCACCTGCTCAGGTAAGCCCATCAGTGACATCATCTGTGACATCATCTATGACAGTAATATACCCATAATGACACACACATGCAGCAGCTAGAATCCCAGCAGACTGTCTCTAGCAGCCATGATGGAGTCTGTTGATCTGCTGCCTCCGTAAATCAGCTGCTGAATGCACCAAGATGTATATCTGTAGATGTGAAATAGGCTTGTCGCGGTAGTCGGTGTTACATGGTGGTCGGGCACACACCGATTACATTACGTCCCCACCGTCCCCACCGTCCCCACCCTCGTCTCGCTTTTTATACAGTAATAAAACCCATTTACTTTATGTTGGTGTGTCAGCAGCATGTTATCAATAGATAGTCGGACGACGGACGCTACGATCTGAAAGTGAAAGCATCTGCTCTGTAAGGAGTCAGCTCAGAGTAGCAGGAGTCAGGTTTCACACACGGGATGAGAGAGAGCTGGCAGACAAGACGATGGCGGAGGATTTGGTGACGAAGTGAAAAGCAAACGCACCTATTTGGCAATATTTCAGATTTAAACCCAAATGCTATGAGGGATCCACAACGTTAATGAGGTAATCGCCGTGAGGAGGACGGAGCGGTTACAGCAGGTGTGAGACACACCGCCACCCGACGGTAGAGATCAGAGTCAGCACGCTACACATGTTGACTGTAATCTGTTCTTGTAAAATGTCCGGTGTAATCGGTAACATTGGTGTTGCCATCAGTTCATTAACCGGAGGGAACATTTCCTCACCGTCACATCACTAATATGAAACATACATGCCTGCTGCTTCAGGAGTCCCCTCAGCCAACCAGCAACCAGCCTGAAAGGACTCCTTCTTCAGCTTTACAGCTTTCTGGTGATGAACTCATGTTGGAACTGTTCTGAGTCCAGTTTGAATCACTGAATTGTTGTTTCATGACATCTCTGTGTAAAAAAAGTTATTTTTTTATGCAATTAACATTTATCACAGTCCCTGTAACATCCAACATCATAGCACTATGTTGGCTAACACTTCATTTTACAGCTCCGCAACTTCCATGGTGATTAGGTGATAATTAGCAAGTAACCTATTTGATATTTCTTTGGAATTACTGCCAAATTACCCCAATATTTACCTCAAAATCTATCTAAGACTACTTTATTATAAACATTATTTACTAATTATCTGCTCAAATATCATGTAAAGGTTAAAATAGGGCCCTGAGGCTTGAGAAGAGGCTGTGTGCTGCTAGATAATCGATGGCAGGGACCGCTCTGAACTCCTCCAGTTTGAATCACTGAATTGTTGTTAATGACATCTTTTTATTGAGTGTCTGGTGTCTTTTATCTCTCTCTATTTCATCTTCTATCATCTCTCCAGACTCTGTCAGGCTGGTGAATGGGACTAGTCTGTGCTCAGGCAGACTGGAGGTGAAGACTAACCCCTCTAACCAGTGGTGGTCCTCAGTGTGTGAAGATGACTTTGACCAGCAGGATGCAGAGGTGGTCTGTAGGCAGCTTGGCTGTGGGGCTCCTTCAGTCCTCCAGGGGGCGCTCTATGGAGACGTGGAGGCTTCAATGTGGACCAAAGAGTTCCAGTGTGGAGGAACTGAGTCTGCTCTCCTGGACTGTAGAAGCTCAGGCTCAGATAGAAACACCTGCTCACCTGGCAAAGCTGTTGGACTCACCTGCTCAGGTAGAAGAGGAGCTGCAGCTCTGATCTGGTTCATTTCTGTTCTAATGAAACTCACTTTATTCTTTTACTGACGACTCTCTTGTTTCTGTTCAGAGCCTGTCAGGTTGGTGGGAGGAGACAGTCGCTGTGGAGGAACACTGGAGGTGAAACATCAGAGAGACTGGAGACCAGTGAGAGACTATGGCTGGACCCTGAAGGAAGCAGCTGCTGTCTGCAGAGACTTGGACTGTGGCTCTGCTGTTTCTGTAGAAGAGAGAGAGGGGTCCTCAGACAGATCTGTGTGGAGGATCAGGTCTGACTGTGTTCAGCCTGGATCTGCTCTGAGGGAGTGTGCAATATCAAGTTCCTCTAGCTCCATCCTGAATCTCACCTGCTCAGGTAAGCCCATCAGTGACATCATCTATGACATCATCTATGACAGTAATGTTTCCAGTATGTTCCTTCCTCCGTCACAGTGACAGTCGGTGGTTTCCATTGGACTGAACTGTAAAGTTATCCAGGACAATGACATCCTAAAGTGTAGAGAAGTGTATGGAGAGCTGTTTTAACATTTAATAGCTCAGCTTGACTATCAAGAATTAACATTAGAGATATCTACAACTACATTCTGACTAGTCGTAATCACATTGTGACTAGTCAGAGTTCTTATTCCAGATGTCTATAACCTCATTGTGACTAGTCAAAACGACATTTAGAGATATCTGTAATTCAGTTCTGACTATCCTAAATAACAGTTACAGATATCTCAAACCTCATTATGACTAGTCAGAATTAAATTGTAGATATCTGAAACTGGAGTTACGACTAGTCATAATTCAGTTGTGGATATCTGTAATGAGAAACCCCATACACATGAATGGTAAAAGTAGTTTTGATCGTACTAGTCTAAATGTAATTACAGATATCTAGAATTAGAGTTATGACTAGTCTAAATGTAATTACAGATATCTAGAATTAGAGTTATGACTAGTCTAAACAGCGTTGCAGATATCTCTGATGAATCTCCTGTCCAGCTATTAAATGTTGAAACAGTTTGCCATAGAAGTGGGCTTGTTTCTGAAAGCTTCAAACTCTCCACAGCCTGCTGAGCTTCACCTGACAGGACACACCTGTCTGTCTGGAGTCCTTTTCCATTTCACAGTTCCTACATCCTCCATTCCTTTCCTCGCCTCCTCTCCTCACGTCTTAGTCCCGCCCACCAGAGATGTGAGCTGAGGAGGCGAGGAAGAGACGCGAGGAGAGAGGAGTTGAGGCAACAGGCTTTTAACAAAATGAGCCCTCCTCTCCTCAGAGCCGTCATTTTAAAGCCACATCAATTAAATATGACATGTGGCCTCTTTGATACGTCACAGGTGTCTCTGTTCACATTTCTATTTCATCAATTTGTGTGTTATTTTAACTAAATTCTATATTCACCCACCAGCAGCTCATTTTATATGAATGTTCCCTTTAAACCAGAAGGCTGGATTTATTCTATTACATCAGGGCTGTGTATTGGAAAGAATCTGGTGATATGATACGTATCATGATACAGGGGTTACCATTCAGTATATCACCATATATTGTAATTCTTTTTTAATTTAATTTTAGGAAAACTGTCATAGTATAAAGAACACAACATCATATGCATAAAATCTGAGTAAAAAAAGTTACTTTTTTATGCAATTAACATTTATCACAGTCCCTTTAACATCCAACATCATAGCACTATGTTGGCTAACACTTCATTTTACAGCTCCGCTACTTCCATGGTGATTAGGTGATAATTAGCAAGTAACCTATTTGATATTTCTTTAGAATTACTGCCAAATTACCCCAATATTTACCTCAAAATCTATCTAAAACTACTTTATTATAAACATTATTTAATAATTATCTGCTAAAATATCATGTAAAGGTAAAAAATAGGGCCCTGAGGCTTGAGAAGAGGCTGTGTGCTGCTAGATAATCGATGGCAGGGACCGCTCTGAACTCCTCCAGTTGGAATCACTGAATTGTTGTTAATGACATCTTTTTATTGAGTGTCTGGTGTCTTTTATCTCTCTCTATTTCATCTTCTATCATCTCTCCAGACTCTGTCAGGCTGGTGAATGGGACTAGTCTGTGCTCAGGCAGACTGGAGGTGAAGACTAACCCCTCTAACCAGTGGTGGTCCTCAGTGTGTGAAGATGACTTTGACCAGCAGGATGCAGAGGTGGTCTGTAGGGAGCTTGGCTGTGGGGCTCCTTCAGTCCTCCAGGGGGCGCTCTATGGAGACGTGGAGGATCAAATGTGGACCAAAGAGTTCCAGTGTGGAGGAACTGAGTCTGCTCTCCTGGACTGTAGAAGCTCAGGCTCAGAGAGAAACACCTGCTCACCTGGCAAAGCTGTTGGACTCACCTGCTCAGGTAGAAGAGGAGCTGCAGCTCTGATCTGGTTCATTTCTGTTCTAATGAAACTCACTTTATTCTTTTACTGATGACTCTCTTGTTTCTGTTCAGAGCCTGTCAGGTTGGTGGGAGGAGACAGTCGCTGTGCAGGAACACTGGAGCTGAAACGTCAGGGAGACTGGAGACCAGTGGAGGGCTCTGGCTGGACCCTGAAGGAAGCAGCTGCTGTCTGCAGAGACTTGGACTGTGGCTCTGCTGTTTCTGTAGAACAGAGAGAGGGGTCCTCACGGAGATCTGTGTGGTGGATCAGGTCTGACTGTGTTCAGTCTGGATCTGCTCTGAGGGAGTGTGCAATATCAGTTTCCTCTGTCTCCATCCTGAATCTCACCTGCTCAGGTAAGCCCATCAGTGACATCATCTATGACATCATCTATGACAGTAATGTTTCCAGTATGTTCCTTCCTCCGTCACAGTGACAGTCGGTGGTTTCCATTGGACTGAACTGTAAAGTTATCCAGGACAATGACATCCTAAAGTGTAGAGAAGTGTATGGAGAGCTGTTTTAACATTTAATAGCTCAGCTTGACTATCAAGAATTAACATTAGAGATATCTATAACTACATTCTGACTAGTCGTAATCACATTGTGACTAGTCAGAGTTCTTATTCCAGATATCTATAACCTCATTGTGACTAGTCAAAACGACATTTAGAGATATCTGTAATTCAGTTCTGACTATCCTAAATAACAGTTACAGATAAACGTTTAAACGGAAACGGCGGTGCAGTGAACACTCTGTTGTGCTGCCTCGTGCACGTCGCGGCTGATTGGGTAACACCTCTGACACACCCACCAAATGAGAGGAAACGCACCTCAAAGCCTGTTGTGCACCATTTCCAGGAAACACGCCGTTCAACCCAGAAACCATAGCAAACCAGTGCACGCTGTTTTCAGACTGAACGTGCTCCGGCTCTCAGCCAATCATCTCTCTGTGTTTACAGACCTGCTGCTTCAGCCCAACATCTCTGGGTCCTCCTCCGTGGACCGGGTCTCCGAGGCCCAGCAGCAGGGGTTTCACGTGCTCAGGGGCTCCACCTTCACCATCAGCTGCTCCGTCCAGCCACAGTACCCAGGAGGCTCCTTCCATCTCACCTTCACCTCCTCCACCTCAGCACTCAACTACACCCAGCCAGCTGTCAATCACTCCGCCCACTTCCTGTTTCCTGCTGCAGAGCCCGCCCACCAAGGAAGCTACAGATGTGTTTATCACGTCTATGTTTTTTCTCACGACTTCTTCTCTGAGAGCCGTCTGATCTCTCTCACCGTTGCAGGTAAGCTGACTGTTTACATGCAGGTTTGGAAAATGTGGAAATGATCAGCTGACAACAGAGAAGCTTTCATTCTGTAATCAAGGATTGAGCTTATTTTAATAATTAAGGACTTTTCTTATTTCATAAGAAGTTTACTTAATTTTGTATTTTAATATTTTCTTTTTTCATAAGAATTTAACTTAATTTTGTAATTATGAATTTTGCTTATTTTTTATAATTAAAGATTTTACTTAATTTGTAATGAAGGAATTTTTTTCATAATAATTTTCCTTATCTTTGTATTTAAGAAGTTTGATGAATTTTGTCGGAGCCTTCAGAGATCATAGGGATTAAAACATGAATAAAAGTTAGAGGTTTATTCTACGTGGAGATGACGTCACTTTAGGACGTCTGCTCACAACCGATTAAAGAGAGAAATGTAGTACTAGTACTTCATTTAAGTAGTACTAGTAGTACTTCATCAAAGTGCTTTAAGGGTTATGACATGTTCAGTCATAATAAGTCCGTGCATGTTGTTGTTTGTGGAATGACACTGTGACTACTGTCATTGTGTTCCACATGTCATATAGTAACCACACTTGTACAAAGTGGATGAATGTCAACAGCAAACAGTCGACTGGAGGACGGAGCATGTTTGGTTGTAAACATATAAAAGTCTCACTAAAGTCACGTCAGTTGTATTTCTACAGATTAATCTCAGAGGACTTTCTAATCTGTCCAACAAAGAACAGTCTCCGTCCTCAGAGTCTGGATTCACATAAAGCAGATTGAAGAAGTGCTTTTAGATTTCAGGTCACTACAGTTTGTGTTTAATGGGAGCTGTTGGACTCATGATGTCATGTGATGTGATGTGATGACTGTCCATGTGTTTGATCAGATCTAAGGCCTTTCATCATCAGAGCGATCGTACTGCCGCTGATTCTGCTGTTGGAGAACATTGGCCTTTACTTCTACTATAAGGTACTGACACACGTCTGTTGTTCAGACTGCTGACTGACATGAAGCACTCAGTCTGTGTTTATTGAAGTGAAGAGAGAGGAGTGATGCAGGAAGTCACATCTGTGTGCTGTCATGTGTCTCCAGGGCAAGAGGGGGCAGAGGCCGAGCAGACGGGAGAAGGCTGAGCCGGATTATTATAACCTGGGTGTTCCTGCAGCTGAAGAGGAAGGAGCTCAGGGAGCAGAGTAGCACCTCCAAGGAGCTCATCTCACATCCAGATGGATTTATAACACAACCCAGCAGCAGCTCATTTTAGACGCATGTTCCCTTTAAACAAGAAGGCTGCTTCTATTCTATTACATCATATACTATATCTGTTTCACTCTCAACATGAAAACCAACAATGTGTTAGTCTCTTGTAGCCCATTGGTTCCTCCTGAAGATGTAAATCTCTAAAAACACCTCACAAACATAAAGTGTCATTGAAAACTAGACTTGAAAGCAGGAATACCGGAGTCCGACCCAGGCCGACCGGGAACAGTGCTTTATATTAAATTAAGATAAATGTAGAACATTGATATATATCCTCTAAAGTCTGTATTACCTGTCAAATCTGAAGACAATTGAAGAATGAAATCCTGAGATCAGAGTAAAAACATGTTGGATCTGTAGATCTGGAGCACATCCAGGGTTGGTGAAGCACATCTGCTGCCACGTTGACAATCTGTTGGTGTTTGTGATTCAAAAATATCTATAATGAATGAATCAAAGTCATGTAGCCAGCAAACAAAGCAGAGTATTAAAAACCAGAGGCTGTTTTCACACCAGTTTCATCTGGTTAGTGACACATGAACTTTATGAGCTCACTTTAGCGCTCCCTTGTGGTTCACATGGCTCATTTATTGTTGTGAGCAGGACCACATTTAGCTTATAAAATAACCATAATAATACCATTGGGAGCAAAAATATAAGAGTATTAACAGCTTATAGTGTGATGAAGGAATTTTAGTATTTCATTAGAATTTAGCTTAATTTTGTACATAAGGAAAATTTGTAATTGAAGATTTTACTTTTTGCTTATTTCATAACAATTTCACTTAATGTTGTAATCAAGAATTTTGCAAATTTTCATGATTAAGTACTTATTTTTTAAGAATTTTACTTAATGCTGTAATAAAGGATTTGATGATTTTTATTATTAAGTAATTTACTTATTTTTTTAAGAATTTTACTTAATTGTTTTAATTAAGGAATTTTCTTATTACATAAGTATTTTACTAAATTTTATTTCAGTAGAATTTGGCTAATTTCTGTAAATAAGGTGTTTACTTAATTTTGCACTTAAAGAATGTGCTTAATTTCTATGAATTTTACTTTTGTATTTAAGGAATTTACCAAATTTTGTACTTTGGGAATTTTGTTGATGTTGTACTTAACAAATTTACACAAATTTATAATTGAGGATTTTACTTTTATTACTTTTTTTCTAATGAAGGATTTTGCTTATTTCATAAGAATTTCACTTAATGCTGTAATATAGGATTTGATCTTTTTTATAATTAAGTAATTTACTTATTTTTTAAGAATTTTACTTAATTTCTTTAATTAAGGATTTTTTTTATTATATAAGAATTTTACTTTATTTTATTTCAGTAGAATTTGGCTAATTTTTGTACATAAGGAGTTTACTTAATTTCGCACTTAAAGAATGTGCTTAATTTCTATGAATTTTACTTTTGCATTTAAGGAATTTATTGAATTTTGTACTCTAGGAATTGTCTTGATGTTGTACTTAACAAATTTACACAAATTTATAATTGAGGATTTTACTTTTATTACTTTTTTTCTAATGAAGGATTTTGCTTATTTCATAAGAATTTCACTTAATATTATAATTAAGGATTTTGCAAATTTTCATCATTAAGTACTTATTTTTTAAGAATTTTACTTAATGCTGTAATAAAGGATTTGATGATTTTTATTATTAAGTAATTTACTTATTTTTTTAAGAATTTTACTTAATTGTTTTAATTAAGTAATTTTCTTATTACATAAGTATTTTACTTAATTTTGTTTCAGTAGAATTTGGCTAATTTCTGTAAATAATGTGTTTACTTAATTTTGCACTTAAAGAATGTGCTTAATTTCTATGAATTTTACTTTTGTATTTAAGGAATTTACAAAATTTTGTACTTTGGGAATTTTGTTGATGTTGTACTTAAATAATTTACACAAATTTATAATTGAGGATTTTACTGTTACTACTTTTTTCTAATGAAGGATTTTGCTAATTTCATAAGAATTTCACTTAATGCTGTAATATAGGATTTGATCTTTTTTATAATTAAGTAATTTACTTATTTTTTAAGAATTTTACTTAATTTCTTTAATTAAGGATTTTTTTTATTATATAAGAATTTTACTTTATTTTATTTCAGTAGAATTTGGCTAATTTTTGTACATAAGGAGTTTACTTAATTTCGCACTTAAAGAATGTGCTTAATTTCTATGAATTTTACTTTTGCATTTAAGGAATTTATTGAATTTTGTACTCTAGGAATTGTCTTGATGTCGTACTTAACAAATTTACACAAATTTATAATTGAGGATTTTACTTTTACTACTTTATTTCTAATGAAGGATTTTGCTCATTTCATAAGAATTTCACTTAATGTTGTAATAAAGGATTTGACGATTTTTATAATTAAGTAATTTACTTATTTTTTAAGAATCTTACTTAATTTTGTAATTAAGGGATTTTCTTATTACATAAGTATTTTAGTTTGAAGTATATGTATAAAGAAAATACAGAAATAAATAGGTGAACGGCTCATACACAGTCATTACAGTAAGTAAGTTTGGGGAAATAAATAAGGAGTGAAATGCAAAAGGAAAATCGTGCAGGAATAAATAAATAAATAATATTGCAAAATAAATAAATAAATGTAAAAATTAATGAAAATAGATTAATGAATAAATAAAAGGATTAGAAGTATTGAGTTTAGATTATAATGCCTTAATGTTTGTAAATGAATTATCTTCAATACAAAAAAAATTTAAAAAATGTAGTTATTCCCTTCCAAATACAACGTCTAATGTTCTGTAATATTAATGTGTGGATAATAATAATCATAATAATAATCATAATTATTATAATTAAAAAGGTTGTTTGAAAAACTCCCTCTGAGGATGTTTGCAGGGTGCAGCTGTTGCCTAGCAACGGTTGCTGCGCTGCGGTAGCTGCTGGAATGGGCGGGGCCCTCATGGAACGCTGTGAAGTGATGACGCAATTCGAATGGCTTTAATGGCTTTATGACATCATAGGTGACGTCATGAAAATGGCTTTGATGTGTGAAATGAGAGCTTATGAATAGAAGCTGATTTGAACCTTTAGGACCAAACCAGACAGGAAGACATCCACAGAGAGAAGCAGGGAAGTCATCTCCAACTCCACGAGGCAGCGAATATAACTGAGGATAAATCAGTATCATTGAATCATCAAAATGTCTGACTTCAATGTACGTCCTGCCATTACCCAGCTGTTACGCTCCTTTTTTGAAGGGATGACAGAAGAACAGTGGGTATCACTGAAAACCTGCCGACCAGATGATACCGCCATGACCATGATGGGAGAGTTGATGTTAGACATCGTAGCAACGGTGCTAAAGAACTTCATGAAGTCTCTCGGGAGCACAACCGCGGTGTCTGAGGAAGACGTCAAAACCCATCTGGGCGACACGATCGGGGAGTGTTTTGCCGAAGCTCTGGGCGTGGACGCCTCGGTGTCGTGTCCCAGCTCACGAAGCTTGACGAGCTTGATCTCTCAAGAGGTTTCAGACAGCGTCCAAAGTGCCCTCTCCAGTCCCGAGGGCGTCATCCAGCGCTTCACTCCTCCCAGCAAACTCAACAGCATGATCCTGGATGCTTGCAAAGTGTTCCAGGCACTCATCGCCATGATGCCCACTGTGTTTTCACTTCGACCACGCAAGCACAGGGCAGGTCTGTCCGCTGTCAAAGAACTGGTCCTGGAAGATATCGAGTCGTACGAAGAAGACGTTTCATCAGACGTTGTGACTGAGATGAAAAAAACTAATTCGATCGAAGATATCATCAGACATGAGTTGAATGATATCACACAACGTCTCTTGGTTGACGTACCAGACTCTGAGTACACGCTGCTGCAATCTCAAAACTCTCGGGAGATTGAAGACGTTGCAGAGGACATCACTCGGACCATCGCTGAAGATGCTGCAGACCCGACTCCGTCAGAACAGAGGAGCAAACGCTCTAAGAAAAGCATCTGGAGCAAAATCAAGAAGCTTTTGGGAAAGTGTTTTGCCAAAGCGTGGTTCCATCGAATCGTTGCACAAATAACGAAGAGTTTCCACCGCGGCAAGAAAGTTCCCAGCCAGGAGTCGGTGAATGCTCTCATGAAGAAGTTTAACTCTCTGCTTAAAAAGCAAGAGACACGCAAACTTCTGGGACTTGCTTCTCCGGGCTTAAACATTCCCGCCGATCGAGTATTGGTTTTCACAAACCTCTTGAGTGAACTCCTCTACACGCACATCGCAGACGGGCCAGAGATCATCCCCGAGCCGGTGATACGTGCAAACATTCTCGCTGACTTGAGGCGGAAGGTGCTCAACTTCCTGTCTCTGGCCAGATGGTGGCAGATCTTTCAGGCGGGCGACCTCGCCGACAAGGTGAAAGACGCCATAATGGCCGCTGAGTTCAGGGCCAACAAACCTGTCGCCATCGCTGCACCGCCTCGCCAAGTAACCATGACGATAAGTCGTGAAGACTTCGCACGGCAAGCGCGGGACAAACAAAACAAATTGTGCGTCGAGGTCCTCATGGAGAGGCTCGTGTCGAGGATCTTCAAGAAGGCCAAAGTCAGCTGGTCCCTTTCAAACGTCAAGGACCTCATCGGGGGTCTTCTTGAGAGAACGTGGGCCGAACTCGAGGGTATCGATTTTAATTGCGACCTGACAACGTTCGAGAACCTCGAAAAGATCATTTGCCGGGACCTTTGTAAGAAGTGGTGCAATATATCATGTGTAATGATGTCCTTGAAAACGGATGATCCAGGACTTGGAGACTATATTGCCCGCGCTGTCAAAGGTCACCTTAAGACACCGCAGAGAGAGTGTTGCTGCATGTGCAGGTTCTTCACCTCTATGTTCAACGCCGTGACGAGGCGTTAAGGTGCTTTATTGGGTTTTCTCCGGGAGCTCCGGTTTATCCCACATATAGTGAATAATCTGATTCATTATAGATAAAAAAAATCTCTTGAATTTGTCATTCATCTTGAAGGAAAAATGGACTTTTTCCTTCTAAATGAATGTGAATTCTTGAGCTCTCAGCGCCACCTCAGTAGTCAGTGTCGTCTATTATTGTGGTATAAATGTGCTTTATGGGTTTTCTCCGGGGGTTCCGGTTTATCCCACATATAATGAACAATCTGATTTATTATAGATAAAAAAATCCGTTGAATGTGTCATTCATCCTGAAGGAAAAATTGACTTTTTCCTTCTAAATGACTGCGAGGGATCTGGGTGATCCAGTTCTCCCACATTCAGTGCAGAAGAAACATCTAATTAAATAAAAAAATAATAAAAAAAATCTGCATATTAATATGTATTAATATATACATTTTATTTATTGATAAATAAAAATGAAACAATTAAAAGTGTGTAGTTTTGTAACAGTATTTTATCTCACCAAAGAAGAAGAAGTATTTCCGGATGTGGTTGTGGACATAATGGATGTAGGTGGACATAGACATATATACATATACTGTATATGTATATATGTCTATGTCCACCTCAGTAGTCAGTGTTGTCTATTGTTGTGGTACGCACTGGTTTGAACTGGGTGATCCAGTTCTCCGAAATTCAGTGCATAAGAAACATCTAATAACTCATTAAATAAAATAAAAAATAAAAAAATGTATATATATTAACATGTATTCATGAATAATAAATAAATAAAAAAAATATTATTTATTCTGCTCATTCTGCTCATTTCTCAACTCAGACTGAAGTTCTGCTGATAAAATTAAACAATTAAAAGTGTGTTGTTTTGCAACAGTATTTTATCTCATTAAAACGACTTGCATCAGCCTTAAAGTTCTAGTGACAACCCAGAACAGTGAGTAGATACGTTAGGGTTAGGGCTGTTCAGATAACGTGTTTACAACACTCATTTAATTTCATTTTTACAGAACCAATCAACCTTCTGGAGCTCCCAGTTTGCTCCAATACTATGAATTTATTGTTATAAAGTCACTCTCACTCCAATTGATCAAATAGATGTTGAAAAGTTGCACTGAAAAACTAAAAGGTCTGACCCGCTGGTGGCTCCTCGAGAGAGATACAGGGCACCAAAGTCTGCAGGATTCATCCTCTGGGCACCAGATCCATCCAACAGCTGCTGAGATATTTCAGTCTGAACTAAAGTACTCGACCAACTGAGGCCAACACCGACATCCATCAAGCTGCATCCAGCGAGCTGCATCCATGGAGCTGCATCCATCGAGCTGCATCCAGCAAGCTGCATCCATCAAGCTGCATCCACCGAGCTGCATCCATAGAGCTGCATCCAGCGAGCTGCATCCACGGAGCTGCATCCATCGAGCTCCATCCATCGAGCTGCATCCATCAAGCTGCATCCACCAAGCTGCATCCACGGAGCTGCATCCAGCGAGCTGCATCCATGGCGTGGCTAAAGAAGCTAAAATATCTTGTACCCTTGCTTTTCTAAACAACTATGAATGTTTGTTTTTGCAAAAAGATCAAGAATGCTCCTTTAATGTTCAGTTAAGGGGAGACACCCGAGCTGAACAGAGGACATTTTTAACAAATAAATACCACCATCAAACTTCCTCAGTTGATTAATCATGTTTTTATATTACAAGTTTTCTGAAATCCTTTGTTTAATTATGTATATGATGCATTATCTTATCATTTATGTGCTAATTTGCTGAACATTGACATATTAGAGTCAAAGGTTTTTACAGAGGGAGTCTCTTTTTATCTCCATCTCCATTCCATAAATCAGAAAATACTGTCAACAGTTATAAAAAGCTGTGAATGATACATGAACAAACCCCTCTGTAGAAACCTTCAGCGGTGAATTGAGGAGAAATCTACAGAACAGACAAATTGGTATATTACCAATGGATTCATTAGGTGTTCTAGTTTCATATGATACCAGTATCTTCACTCGAGCTTTAAAACTGAGCTCGCTACGACCTCAAAATCACAAGTTGTGTTAATGCGTTAAAGAAGTTAGACTAATCAGACCACAGTGAACCAGACAACATGGTATTTAATTATGACTATTAGGGGGTTATTTCAGATCGCTAACGTGTTAGAAGAATCCACACATCTGGATGTAGCAGGGTATGTGTACAAAGGCTTTATTTATTCATTGCCATGTACGTAATAACACCTCTTTACCGCCTAGACTGATGTAAGAATGTGCTGAAGTTCATGCAAACAAAGGTCAAACAAAAAATACAAGGTGATCCAGAGAGTTACACCTAAACATGAACAATGAGAGGTCAGCTGACTGGAGGTCATCACAGCATCTCTTCTGGAGATTAAATCTTTAGGAGGAGTTCGTTAAAGTACACGGCCTATAAAACGCTAAAAATGGGCGAAAATCGCACATTAAATTAAAAATGGCTGACTTCGGCACAATGGCATATTCGTGTGTCTCCACATGTTACATCTGTCTGCCAAATTTCATACATGTAGGTGAATTCGGAGCGGGGAGCTCAATTTTTCCAACTTTCTAGGGGGCGCTAGCGAGCACCCGAGACCCTTAAAATACTACATGTTTCACCGATAAGTGTGCCAAGTGAAACAACGTTTTGAGCATGTTGAGGTCCTCAAAAAGGCGATTCATTTCAAGAAAAAGAAAAATAATTCCTACAGTTTCAATCGGGCCTTCGCTGGCCCGACGTTGTCGCTGCTCGGGCCTGATAAAGGGCAAACTAATGCAGTTCAAGCAGTAGCTCTCTGCAGAAGGCCCTGCAGAGAGGGCTTCACTGAACTGTATTGTTCAGTGTGTTTGTCTGTTTGAGGCTGTGTAGTGGTGGTGTTGTAAGGGTTGTGAAAAATCAAACATCTCCATCCAAGATTGTTTTAATCATTTAGTCATGAAATTGAAAAATGTAAGTGGTTTAGTGTCCATGTGAATATTGCAAAAGCAAGATTGACTGTCCTGAACTATCCACACAGCAGAACAGCTTTATATAATGTCTGCGTTCCTCCAGCAGGAGGAGCCGTTATCTTGCCCCTGCAGGTTCAGTGGCTCCTTCTTGTTGGTGCACATTCAGAGTCCTGCAGCTGTCCTCTCAAAGTTCAGTTTAATTATCTAGTAAATAGTTTAATATCTGTATGATGGAGTAAACTGTTGAAGACATGATGTGAGAAGTGACAGAAGATAAAAAGAGAAACCTGCAGGGTGGTCGAGTTACTACTGTTTTTAGAGATTAATTTCACTTTGTTTCACTTCATTGCCCCTCCACAGTAAACATATTAATACATGAAATATATAGAAATGTATAATAAATATATAAAAATATAATAACACCTTTATATTATTATTATTATTATTATTATTATTATTATTATTATTATTATTTATTTTATTTTATTATTATTTTTTATTTTATCTTATGCTTGTTTTTTGTATGTGGGGGTTGGTATGTCTGTGAGTCTGTCTGTAGATGTTACTTTTTTTGTTTGTGATGAAAATTTAAAAAAGAAAGAAATGTATAATAAAAACTAAAAACAGAAACATTTAAAAAAAAATGTAACTATTGAGAGTCAAGAGGAATTCAATATTTTCAAAAACGTGCAGGGATTTTATTTACATTTTTATTATTTGAACATGTGCCAGTATCCTAGTGGTGCATAATAAGGATGCTGATCTATAAATATAAGTGAACACAATGTCTCCCTCTAGTGGCTCCTTCTTGGTGGTGCACATTCAGAGTCCTGCAGCTGTCCTCTCAAAGTTCAGTTAATGATCTAGTAAATAGTTTAATATCTGTATGACTGTTGAAGACATGATGTGAGAAGTGACAGGATGAAAGAGAAACCTGCAGGGTGTTCTGGTTACACTTTAAGTCAACAGAGTCTCTTGTCTTCTCTCTGGACATGAAGACACTTGTTGGTGTCTCTGTCTCTGCTGCCATGTGATCCGTCTGCAGAATGTCCTCCGTCATCCTCAGCCCTCCTGCTGCCCGGTAACACCCCTCCTCTCTCGGTGTCTTCCAGCTGACCTGCAGCAACACGTTGACTTCCAGAGGAGGTTTCAGCCGCGGAGCGACATGCGCTCCTTAGCCGGCCTGGCTGCTCTGGTGGCGGCCGCCAGCGTCTTCCTCTACCTGCTGTCAGCTCACCTTCCTCCGGGACCGACCAGCCTCCAGCCAGAGGACCAGGACCAGGACCAGGACCAGGACCAGGACCAGGGGGAGGACGAGGACTGGGGGGTCAGGTAGGGAGAGGTCACACAGGATAACACTCTGACACTTTAGAATAAAGTTAAATTAACTTAAAGTTTGTTTTTCTTAAAATACAGAAGATTTTTTATTTTTATTTTTATTTTTATTATTATTATAATCACATTATTATTATTATTATTATTATTATTATTATTATTATTATCATCACATTATGTTTATTATTATTATAATCACATTATTATTATTATTATTATTATTATTATCATCACATTATTATTATTATTACTATTATTATTATTATTATTATAATCACGTTATTATTATTATTATAATTATTATTATTATTATTATCACATTATTATTATTATTATAATCACGTTATCATTATTATTATTAATATTATTATTATTATCACATTTTTATTATTATTATTATTATTATTATTATTATTTATTTAGGTAATTAAGAAATTTAGCCTATTTTATTTATTTTATTTTATTTTATCAGAATATTGTTTATTGCCAGGTGTATCAGGTTATTTTTCTCGGAATTTGCTTTGGTCCGTCTGTGCAAATAGGTGGTAAAAAATAACAATAGAATAATTAAAAGGTTAGAATAAAATAAGAATAAAATAATTGAAATTCTAGCAAGATACAACATACAGATATATATATATATATATATATATATACTGTGTATATATATATATATATATATATTTATATATTTATTTTATTTTATTTTTATTTGGCTTTTAGCTATGTTTACATGCTAAAAATATTTCCAGGTCTGAAAAAAATACTGCTCAATAACAATCCCTACAGCAGTGGTTAACTTTCAGTGTGTAGTTTGCTTGTTCTCCTGTATTAATGTGGGTCTTCTCCTACATTACAGTAAGGTGAAACTAAACTACCCACAGCTCACAGGACTGTGAGTTTATTCCCCCCTGTGATGGGTCCTCACAACCCTTTTGGTTCGTGACCCCCTATAATGATTTAATGTGTTCTTACAGTAAAGGATAAAGGGCAAACTAATGCAGTTCAAGCAGTAGCTCTCTGCAGAAGGCCCTGCAGAGAGGGCTTCACTCTACTGTATTGTTCAGTGTGTTTGTCTGTTTGAGGCTGTGTAGTGGTGGTGATGTAAGGGTTGTGAAAAATCAAACATCTCCATCCAAGATTGTTTAAATCATTTAGTCATGAAATTGAAAAATGTAAGTGGTTTAGTGTCCATGTGAATATCGCAAAAGCAAGATTGACTGTCCTGAACTATCCACACAGCAGAACAGCTTTATATAATGTCTGCGTTCCTCCAGCAGGAGGAGCCGTTATCTTGCCCCTGCAGGTTCAGTGTAGGAGGCTGATGATGAGAAGTCTCTGGGTCTTTCCCATTTGTTCTTTTATACGGCTTGACTCCTCTCCTCGACTCCTCTCCTCGACTCCTCTCCTCGCGTCTTAGTCCCGCCCACGGGAGATGCGAGCAGAGGAGGCGAGGAAAAGACTCGAGGAGAGAGGAAACGAGGAAATATGTTTTTAGAGACATGAGACGTCGTTTCCTTTTAAGCGTCACGTGAAGCGACGTCCGTTTCTGATGACAGCAGCAGCTGATCACATCTGGATCAGCTGTCAGTCAGCTTCAACAGCTGTAGAGACTTTAGATGGAGTTTGTGTCTGAACTGATTTAATACTAATAAAGAAACAGAGTTATCAGAGCAGCAGTGTTTCTCTCTGTAGCCTGTTATCTGTTTAACAAACACCTGCACATGAATAACAGCTGCAGTCTGTATTTCTACTGAGGACTGAGTCCTGCTTAGAGGACCAGGAACCATCTCTACTGAGGACTGAGTCCTGCTTAGAGGACCAGGAACCATCTCTACTGTGGACTGAGTCCTGCTTAGAGGACCAGGAACCATCTCTACTGAGGACTGAGTCCTGCTTAGAGGACCAGGAACCATCTCTACTGGATCAATATCTTTATATTATTTATTCATTATTAGCATCTGTAGTTATTGATATTCTGACAGTAGAAGTTATGTATTAGGCTGAATGTTTCAGGGAAAATGTAAATGATGTAACTCATATCAAACCCGACGTTCAGGAATTATCAGCCTCATGTGACTGAATGGAAATGACTTAAATGATGTAAAAGGTGTAAAAGACAAACTCTCCTTCTCTCTCTGACTTTAACTGGATCCTTAATAAAAGTGAATGAGTGAAATAACAGATCATCAAAAGAAAACTCTTTCTAATAAATGCAGAAAGTTGTTTGAGGTGTGTTAGTTGTCAGCTGCTATAAACCCCTTTCAGTGTCAGACTCCTTCAGTGACGGTGTGTGAAGCAGAGCTCCTGCAGGTCCTCCTGCTGCTGGATCACTTCACCATCAACATGGTCCGTCTGCTGTTCACTCCTACAGTTAACACAGATTATAACTAGATGGTGAATCAGAAGACAACTAAACAATAAAACGTTTAATCTGTGATCTGTCTTCACTCTGGTATAAAACTCCAGTAATGTTGATGTATCAGATCAAACCGATCAGCAGAAGTGTGTTTCGTTCTCATTGAGGTAAGTCTGCTGGTTTGGGTATGGCGGGTGTTGAGGATTTTCTAAAAGCCCCATCAGAGGAGGTTTTGGAGCATTGTAGTCGAGAGCAGCTGTTGAAAATTGCAGAGCATTTTGAAGTGAACGCTGGTGACAAACGGAGCTAACTTGTTTGAGGATGGCGTTTTCAAAGTCATGGTGCATCCTGTCAGGTCTGTTCCAGGTTTAGCTTGTGGCAGCTGCCAATTCTCTGGTGCTTGCTGTTGTTTCCCTTTTCCCTGGTGTTTTTTTGGTTGAGTTGCTGAGTGATTAGAGGGTTATTCAGTTCACCTGTTGCGCAGGGTGTGGGGACTGGCTCTTAAATGATAGTTGAGAGCAGCTTGGTGCATTCCCCTCTTGGCCAATCAGGGTGTAACGACGCCCTTTCTGTAGGGCTTAAAAGAGGAGGGAAACTGCACACCCAGGGTCATTCTGATCTCTCCTTCACTCAATGCAACATGTGTTATCAGCTTTACCAGAAACTCTGGTCTGTTTTGGGCCCTTTTGGTATTCTGTGATCTTTGTGTTTTGTTTGTTGAGAGTGTTGACTCCTAGTTGGGGAAACAAGTTAAGTGCCAACCAATTAGGTTACCTGCACTGGGACGATTAGGTGCTATTTGTGCAACAGCTGGCTTGCCTTACGATAGCCTAACGCCTGCAGGCTGTATTTTTGTATTCTATTCATTTGTTGATTTTCAATGAAACCCTTTATACCCATTTCTTTTAGTGTATTTTATTTGGGAAAACTTTAAAGGAGGGTAAAAGGAAAAGCCAAACCAATATTTCAGTTTCCTTAATTATTTGTTAATATAGAGGCATTTGTTCATTATTGAAGAGGCATTTGTTCATTATTATTATTAAGAAGGCATGTTATTTTATATTATTATGTGGATGGGAACTGTTTTTCAGTCTTCTGACTGAAAAACTAAAGTCTGGGGAACTCAGTACCGCCACAAGCTGAGTTGTCTGCTCCTGGTGTTGCTGGTCTAAGTCCTGGCGTAACTTTTGAGCAGCAAAAGGAACTGCTGTTGTTACAGTTAGAGCATGGTAGGCTTCAGCAGCAAGTTGAAAGGGAGAAATTGGCTGTAGAAAAGGTTAAGCACGAGACAGAACTTAGAACCATTGAGTTGGAACAGTACAAGCTAAGTTTGATTCGGGATGGTCGGGTCACAGCGGACTCTGTTTTCAATGTTGCTCCTGTGTCTTCAGAGTGTTCACGGTTTGATGTGGCTGGCAATTTGCGCCTGCTTCCCAGGTTTTGTGAGAGTGATCCTGATACCTTTTTGTTGCTGTTTGAGCGGGTAGCTGACAGTAGAAATTGGCCTGATTCTGAGCGTACGCTGCTGCTGCAATGTGTCTTAACCGGCAAGGCTCAAGTAGCGTATTGTTCCCTTCCTGTAGGTGAAAGCCAAAATTACTCTTCAGTCAAGGCTGCTGTGTTAAAAGCATACGAGTTGGTGCCAGAAGCTTAAAGACAGAGGTTCAGAACGTGGGAAAAGTCGGATAAGCAGACACATATGGAGTTTGCCAGGGAGTTGGGTACTCACTTTAATCGGTGGTGTACGGCTCTTGAAGTCAAAACTTTTGATAACAATTTGATGGTCTTGGAGCAGTTTAAAAATTCTCTGCCGAGCAATGTGGCGATCTACATTAATGAACGTAAAGTCAAAACCGCTGCCGAGGCTGCTGCGCTTGCAGATGAGTATGTCCTGACGCACAAGGTTGACTTTGTGTCCCATGTCTATGATGTCTATGATGATATTAAAGTGGGTTCAGGGAAGTGGTCAGATGACTGGGCTGCTAGGCCAGAACGGTTGTCAGGGGGACAATCAGATGCTGAAGTATGTAATTATTGTAAGGAAAAGGGGCACTAGGAAGCTGAATGTCCTGCGCTTAGGGTAAAGAACAAGCGTAATAGAGATGTGAATGTTAGATCTACCGCGCTGGCCGCATCTATTCGTACGGTGCCGAGTTCTTCTTTGTCTTGCGGCCGGGTAGATGTGAAAGCAGGTACTCAGGGTAAGCTTTCAGATTACCTTCCGTTTGTGTCTGCTGGGTTTTTGTGGTTGGTAGGGTGTCCTGCAAGAGTGCCAGTTAAAATCTTGAGGGATACTGGTTCCTTGGATTCCTTTGTTTTGGGCTCAGTTCTGCCGTTCTCTCAGGAGAGTAGTAATCAGATGATCAACGCACCACTTATACCCGGACATCTCAGACCCTCGTCGCCAGTTCGTTGATTCAACCCAAGTGGTGCACTGCCTGTGTAGCACACAGCTCCTATCACTATAATTATACTGGGCTAGAATCAGAAGATACCAAACTCGAACAGGAGGCAGAAAAAGTTATTTGCAATATCAAAAGACCACAATAGACAAAAAGCTATAAACTGGTACCTTGTATTTTAGAAAATAACAAACAAACAAAATGAATACCCATGAGTTCAGTAAAGAGATCAATTGCACAAAGATGCTTCAGTTTCAACTCAGCAACAAAATATTTCTTTTGTCACACTCTGGGTTTGAACCACTGAGTTTTACCCACTATGTTCTCTGACTGGGTGCACCCTAATATCAATATCTCAAAATCTCAATTCTCAATATTTGGATCCAACATTCAATGAGTAACAATATTAAAACAATAACCCGGTTCAATATTAGCACTTCTCAGCTTGTTTCAACCTTACTGTCATGATATCACTTTGGCAGTCTGTCTTTCCTTGTGTTTCCTCTGTTTCCCTGCCCTTTTGTCTCCTGTGTGTTTTTCCCTGTTTGTTTAGTCTGTCAGTGTGTTGGGAGGTGTGGCCTTCCTCCTCCTCCTCCTTCTCCTGGGCGGGCACTGCTGGAGCAGCTGACAGCAATTAACCTATCATCACACACACCTGCAGTATATCTACCCCGGTCTTCCTGCCAGTCATTGCCAGATCGTTCCGTCGCCCACAGTGGTACATGACGTATTCAGGCTCTCCTTGTATTTTGCTTCTTGACTTTGCTCATGCTCGTTTTTGGATTTTTGGATTCATGCTGTTTTGGTCTCTGTTCAGGTCTGTTCAGCCGTCAGCTGTTGCTGCTTCCTGGTTCCAACCTGCCTGCTCACTCCTACACGCTCTCCTCCTCGACCTGGATCCTTACCTTAGTTACTACCATGCCTGTTCACTCTCCGACGTCATTCCACCTCTCGGAGCTCAAGTGGTTTCATCTGTTCCTCTGGAAGGATTCCTGGACACCCCCTCCCCGTGCCCCCCGTTCCGTGAGTTCAGTATTGACTCTATTACTGCCACGTTTCAGACCTTCAGGAACCCCAGCCCTGTTCACAGTTCCTTTAATATTATTGTAATAAATTATATTTGTTACACCTTTAAAAGACTTGTCTGCATTTGAGTCCACGCTTTTGTTGAACCAAACATAACACTTACAATAATTCTATACCAACTGTTCCAGTAATAGACATCGTTACCAAGGCATCACAATACACCATATCCATAATATGAATATTCAGTCCATTCACTTTAACCAGTGTGATGGTTAACACTCAGTCCTTTCACCGGCACAGGGAATGTGTTTCAGGGAGCATGAAGAGGGTAAATGTTTTCCAAGTCAAGTCAAAAAAGGGGTTAAGTCAGAGTCTGGGGTTTGAGGTTGTGCACGATGCTGGGAGTTGAGTGTAAAGGCTGGTGTAGCCTTGTACAGGTTGTGATGTTTACCCTACCGCCGTGGCAGAAGAGGGGTAAGGTTGACAGCTCTTGGCTCAGGGATCTTCAATCCAGGATCTAGAGGTCTCGTCTGGGTTAGCTCGCCATCAACTTTGAATCACTCCAAACAAACCTGACCTGCAGTTATTGACATGGCCAGAATGGTTCATGAATCAATTGCATTTCTGATTCATCAGGAATTAATAATTCCTTTAACTTCTACAACATATATTCATATAATGTAGATTTTACAATCAACATATTTTAAATAACCTTCACAGTACATGAGTTACAAATGAAACTGTAGTAAAATGAGACTATCTTAACTTAACATACTTTTTAAATTAAAGCAAATAATGTTACATGAATTATAAATGATAGTGTAAACCTGACACATTACTATTGCCTTCTTCTATGTCTGTCTTTTTATTTAAATCAAATTCACTATACCATGAAATAAAACACCTGACAAACCATAACTCATGTTGCTTCAGTATTAAACCGTTCAGTAGCTTTACTAGCCAGAGAAAACATTGAGCAACTAAACACTCTTTATGTCACATTTTATATTCTTCCCAGTGCAGCTTTCATTGAGTTGAGCTCTACAACAGTTAGTTAAATGCACTGTTCATAGCTTAATGCTAAGTCTGTTAACTCTGGGCCTTTCCACTTGAACTTGTCAGCTCAGCACATCGTGACGCAGCTCTTATTTATTACAGCGACTCACCGAGTCGGGAGTTTCTGTGTCGCTCAGCAGCTTTCAGTGAGCAGGGCCTCTCTCACACACACATCTATGAGCTTATAACAGAGTACAGACTGTTACCATTATGATTTGACGACGTTATATTGTGTTTACAACTTTATCTGAGCTATATTTTTACCGTTCAGCGGCAGGTCCTCTCCCGACAGTGTCCTCTAGCGTTTGAGTAGGGTATACTGTCTAGCCTGCCTTGGGTGCGGTAATCTGCGCTCTGATTGGCTAAGACACCTCCGTGTGTTAACTCTTTGTGACCTGGGTTACACCTGCCCTCTACAATATCTGCATGCCTGTTACAATATCTGCATGCCTGCCTGGTTTAACCCCAGCCCCCTTTCTGCCTTGATCATTTCATCTGCACAATTTTTGGCAATAAAGCCTTTTTGTTAATTTTTCATCTGCCTCCTGTGTCTGCATCTGGGTCCGCTTCAACTGGTCTTTACATTTTAGGGACGATCTAACAGGAATCGACAGCTCTGAAGAGACTTTTGGACTGTTGGACGGACAAAACAAGACATTTAAAGACGTCACCTTAGACTCTGACAGACTGTGCTGCACATGTTTCACTGTTTCCTGATGTTTCCCTTCCTCACTGATTGATTCCATGAATAACAGAACGGACAGATTCATCAACTATTGGTATAACGGTTAGTTGCAGCTGTAGTTCAGTCTGCTCTTAAGGACTCTCTGCTGAGGTCGACTTATTTAACCTGGAAATGATAAGAACACTCTGACAGCATTAATCTGACCGCAGCATCTCAGCCTGCCCTGGTTGTAACGGTAACAGAAACCACAGTCCTAGAATCAGTAATCTGTCAGCAGCTTCTTATCAACACATCAGTTCCACAGAAATGCAGCTCAGAGGAGTTAACGACTACTACTAGAGTTCACAGTCTGTAAAGATCATCTTTAATGGACAGAATTTAACAAACGCAAAGGCTGCGACAAAGAGACTCAAAACAACCTCAAAGAGACTCAAAACAACCACAATAAGTTATAAAACAACCTCAAAGACACTCAAAACAACCACAATTAGTTATAAAACAACCACAAAGAGACTCAAAACAACCTCAAAGAGACTCAAAACAACCACAAAGAGACTCAAAACAACTACAATGAGTTATAAAACAACCACAAAGACACTCAAAACAACCACAAAGAGACTCAAAACAACTACAATGAGTTATAAAACAACCACAAAGACACTCAAAACAACCACAAAGAGACTCAAAACAACTACAATGAGTTATAAAACAACCTCAAAGACACTTAAAACAACCACAAAGAGACTCAAAACAACTACAATGAGTTATAAAACAACCTCAAAGACACTTAAAACAACCACAAAGAGACTCAAAACAACCACAAAGAGACTCAAAACAACTACAATGAGTTATAAAACAACCACAAAGACACTCAAAACAACCACAAAGAGACTCAAAACAACTACAATGAGTTATAAAACAACCACAAAGAGACTCAAACACAATAAGTAGCATTGAAAGCATGATTGCTGAAACGGAGGATGACATTTCATTATATTATATTACATTATATTACATTACATTAGACTTCATTATATCATATTATACAGGGATATCTCTACAAGTATTAACCTTAAAGAGGGAAAATAAGTCAAAGCCATACTGGACAAACGTGAGTTTTAACAGTTCCTTCTGATAAATGAATTATTTTCTATCAGGTCAGTAATTCAGTTCATGTCAGCCTACGGTACACACTCGTCTCCTGAGCGTCTAGCAGCGATTAGAGATGAACTATCCAGATTCTAAGTAACTGGAGACTAAACTTTATTTTTCTACTCCTCGTAGATCATAAACCCTTTAATATAATAACGACTGGTTGAAATCGGTTGAGGAATGTAGACGTTATAGTGCTTTTTATCCAGAAAAACGGCAGCTCCCCCGTTCACTAGTACAGGGTTACAGGGCTGCAGACCTGATGAGGCTAATCAGCAGCATGAGACACACCTGGGCCAGGTGTGCTACCTGCTTAAAGCCAGAGCATGCAGCAGTCTGGGTCCGGCAGACCTTGCACATTTCACCTTTGTTAAATGGTTTTGGTTCTTTGTCTTTGTTTTACAGCACAACATCCATGCAGCACAATTTCACACATCCACTCCCTACACTACTGACTCTACAGACTCCTCCCAGACATTCTTTTGACTTTTTACAGTTTTAGGTTAATAAATCTCTTTATTTATTCAGTATACCCGTGTGTCTCCCGTTTTTGTCACAGCTCTAGAGCCGGGCTGTGACACCTTCCAGTCGTCTGCTAAACGCTAACATCTATAAACAATTCTTTTCTCACACACTATGAACATTGTTTTAACGTTTGTATAATGCTAACCAGAGCAATGAACTA
Organism: Sebastes umbrosus; assembly: GCF_015220745.1. Taxonomy (NCBI): domain Eukaryota; kingdom Metazoa; phylum Chordata; class Actinopteri; order Perciformes; family Sebastidae; genus Sebastes; species Sebastes umbrosus. The sequence continues at coordinate 1,451,176 of NC_051291.1, forward strand.
GAAAGGCCCGAATATTGGCAGTTTTATGAAAATTGATGTTGAATCAAAGTGACTTTAATAATGAAATAGCATACGAAACGTTGGTCTGTTTCATTGCTGCTTTGGTGCTCGGCCCTCGGGTATCTTCAGACCGAGTACCTTTGGACTACGGGAACAAAAACGTGAGCTGCCGGGTCTGGCATGCTCTCTTTCTCCTTCTAAACACATAGACATGTATGTAAACTGAGAGAGATTTACTCAGTGATGCGGCCTACATACAATTCTCTCCAATATTAGCTAATAGTTAGTTTAGATCAGTAAATGTCTCAGTTCATGTGGCCGGCCACCCACGTTTTCTTTTTTTCTAAAAGGTTTGCATACAGAGCCGGTCCTGACCTGATCACACACACACACATCAAGTTTTTATTCACAGCTCCAGACCCACTGAAACACTAAAATATCCTCCTGCACCATGTCGTATCTCAGCATCGTTTTACAGCTAACAGTTTTAGGGACGCTCCAACAGGAATCGACAGCTCTGAAGAGACTTTTGGACTGTTGGACGGACTAAACAAGACATTTAAAGACGTCACCTTAGACTCTGACAGACTGTGCTGCACATGTTTCACTGTTTCCTGATGTTTCCCTTCCTCACTGATTGATTCCATGAATAACAGAACGGACAGGTTCATCAACTATTAATATAACGGTTAGTTGCAGTGGTAGTTCAGTCTGCTCTGAACGACTCTCTGCTGAGGTCAACACATTTAACAGGAAATGATAAGAACACTCTGACAGCATTAATCTGACAGCAGCATCTCAGCCTGCCCTGGTTGTCACGGTAACAGAAAACCACAGTGCTATAATTAGTAATCTGTCAACAGCTTCTTATCAACACATCAGTTCCTCAGACACGCAGGTCAGAGGAGGATAAATATCATGTGTAAAACTAAAGAAGAGTAAATGATGAGTGAAGCTGCAGCTCTTCCAGTGAGGACAGCACACACAGAGCAGAGAGACGGTCTACCTGGACATCATGGATCACCTGTTGGTGCTGCTGCTGCTGCTGCTGTGGAACTCAGGTAGGACTCTGCTTTAAACATCATGTGTTCTTATTCACACCTTTATATTGATCTTTAAATCAGTGAACCACCTGATCACAAACACACCCTCATATTATATTATACTAGTAATACAACCTCATACTATACTAGTAATACAACCTCATACTATACTAGCAGTACAACCTCATACTATACTAGTAATACAACCTCATACTATACTAGTAATACAACCTCATACTATACTAGTAGAACAACCTCATACTATACTAGTAATACAACCTCATACTATACTAGTAATACAACCTCATACTATACTAGTAATACAACCTCATACTATACTAGTAGAACAACCTCATACTATACTAGTAATACAACCTCATACTATACTAGTAATACAACCTCATACTATACTAGCAGTACGTACTAGTAAGATGTGATTTCCAATACTAAATATATTCATACATTTGCATAAAGCAGCATATTTGTCCACTCCCATGTTGGTAAGAGTATTAAATACTTGACAAATCTCCCTTTAAGGTTCATTTTGAACGGATAAAAAATGTGTGATTAGTTTGTGATTAATCATGATTAAATATTTTAATTGCTTGACAGCCCTAATTTAAAGGAAAAAAAGGATTTGTGTGGCCCTACGCAGCTGCATATTCAGCGTATCGGGCGGGCCGACGCTGATCACCCCCACACACACACATCACATCACGTCACATCACCTACACACTCAAAGGAAGAAAAGACTAAAAGGGAACATGGATGCTGTAAAACCGTACACATTAAAGTTATAATTAGGGCTGTCAATCGATTAAAATAGTTCATCTGGATTAATCACAAATTAATCAAACATTTTTATATCCGTTCAAAGTGAACCTTAAAGGGAGATTTGTCAAGTATTTAATCCTCTTATCAACATGGGAGTGGACAAATTGTGCAAATTTATATATATATATACATATATATATATACACATATATATATATTTATATATATATACATACATATATATATATATGTACACAACCATCTCTAGGGTTTACAGAGAATGGTCCGAACAAGAGAACATATCCAGTGAGCGGGGGTTGTGTAGACGGAAATGCCTTGTTGATGTCAGAGGTCAGAGGAGAATGGGCAGAGTGGTTGGAGATGATAGAAAGGCAACAATAACTCAAATAACCACTCGTTACAACCAAGGTATGCAGAATACCATCTCTGAACACACAACACGTCCAACCTTGAAGCAGATGAAGACCACCCGGTACTAGCAAGATGTACCTAATAAAGTGGCCGGTGAGTGTATATATTATTGTAAATCAATTAACAACACAAAACAATGACAGATATTGTCCAGAATATTGTACTTATTTTCATTATGAAGTAGAAATGTATAAATAAAAGAAAACAGAAATAAATAAGTTTGGGGAAATAAATAGGGAAGAAATTGCAAAGGGAAAATAAATAAATAAATACAATTTAATAATTTATAAATTAATTTATTAATTTAAAATAAATAGAAAATAAATAAATAAATTTAAATGTTAATGAAATGAATACATAAATACTACGGCTGTCAATCAATTAAAATAGTTAATCATGATTACTCACACATTTTTATATATCTGTGTTTTAAACTTGGGTCTCTTAAATATTCAGTCTTTATTTTATTTATCCTATTTCAACACTTTTAATGGTTCTTTTGTGTAAATTGTTTTAAGGTTGTATTATGATTGTTTTAACGTTTATGTGAAGCATATAGTGCGCTATAAGTGTTCTATATGAATAAAATTCATTATTATTGTTATTACAACGGTGGCCTTATAAAATTATTTCTGGGGCCGGATCTGGCCCTGAAGCCAGTAGTCTGGGTTAAACTGTCACAGAGAGAACGGGAACGCGCTGCGTGCATTTTACTGACATTAAGCGTCATGATTTCTGGATTTCCTGTTGACTGATCGCTGATATTTTGATGCTTCAAAGTTGCCTGAAGTTTGTTTAAATCAACGGGTTTTTATCAACTGATAAGAGGTCACCTCAGCTGAACGATTAGACGTCACTGGAGAAGATGATCTGGCCTGATGTTTTTTACAGAGGTGTAGAACTGCTGGAAAGGGTGGACCCCACAAGGGTGGACCCCACAAGGGTGGAAAACAAGTGTGTGTGTGTGTGTGTGTGTGTGTGTGTGTGTGTGTGTGTGTGTGTGTGTGTGTGTGTGTGTGTGTGTGTGTGTGTGTGTGTGTGTGTGTGTGTGTGTGTGTGTGTGTGTGTGTGTGTGTGTGTGTGTGTGTGTGTGTGTGTGCGTGCGTGCGTGCGTGCGTGCGTGCGTGCGTGCGTGCGTGCGTGCGTGCGTGCGTGCGTGCGTGCGTGTGTGTTGAATGCAATAAGAAAAGTGCTGATATAGAATATTAAAGGCAGAGTTCAACATTTGGCATCAGGACATGGTTAGCTTAGCTTAGCATAAAGAGTGGAAACAGGGGGAAACACCTAGCATGGCTCTGTCCAAAAAAACATTCATGGTTATTTAGTTTTAATCACACATTTTTATGTCTGTTCTAAATGAACCTTAAAGGGAGATTTGTCAGGTATTTAATACTCTTATCAACATGGGAGTGGGCAAATATGCTGCTTTATGCAAATGTATGTATATATTTATTATTGCAAATAAATCAACAACACAAAACAATGACAGATATTATCCAGAATATTGTACTAATTTTCATAATGAATTAGAAATATATAAAGAAAAGAATACAGAAATATATAAGTTGGGGGAAATAAATAAGGAAGAAAATGCAAAGGGAAAATAAATAAATACAATTTAATAATGTATAAATTCATTTATTAATTTAAAATAAATAGAAAATAAATGCAAAGATAAATAAATACATTTAAATGTTAATAAAATGAATACATACATACTAGGGCTGTCAATCAATTAAAATAGTTAATCATGATTAATCACACATTTTTATGTCTGTTCTAAATGAACCTTTAAAGGGAGATTTGTCAGGTATTTAATCCTCTTATCAACATGGGAGTGGACAAATATGCTGCTTTATGCAAATGTATGTATATATTTATTATTGTAAATCAATTAACACAAAACAATGACAGATATTATCCAGAATATTGTACTAATTTTCATAATGAAGTAGAAATGTATAAATCAAACCAAGTGTTTGATTCTATCTTTAGTCAGTTGTTATTGCTGTAGTCAGTGGAGCCGTATGTGTACTCAGTAATGATCTCTCTGGGCGGTGGGCTTCATGGTTAGTGACTGAGTCCGCCATAGATTCAGACTCATGACACATTGAGAGGAAACGATGCAGCACGTTATCAGTGATGCTGTTTGTAAGATGCTCTGATTGATATCAGCCTCACTGTCTCCTGTTTACTCTCCTACAGCCGTATCTGAGCTGCATTCATTTACTGCTAATGCTAACACAACAATTCCTGCTGCTGCTGCTTCACATTAAAACACCTCAACTGGACAAACACAGTGGACTTTTATTGTGAAGCAGCAACAGGAAACCCAACGTATTCATCACTGAGGACCAAAACAGGAGAGACCATATATATATATATACGTATATATACATAGACATGTGTACAAAGTGTACCTAATAAAGTGTCCGGTGCTAGTACCGGGTGGTCTTCATCTGCTTCAAGGTTGGACGTGTTGTGCGTTCAGAGATGGTATTCTGCATACCTTGGTTGTAACGAGTGGTTATTTGAGTTACTGTTGCCTTTCTATCATCTCCAACCACTCTGTCCATTCTCCTCTGACCTCTGACATCAACAATGCATTTCCATCCACACAACTGCCGCTCACTGGATATGTTCTCTTGTTGGGACCATTCTCTGTAAACCCTAGAGATGGTTGTGCGTGAAAATCCCAGTAGATCAGCAGTTTAATACTCAGACCAGCCCGTCTGGCACCAACAACCATGCCACGTTCAAAGTCACTTAAATCCCCTTTCTTCCCCATTCTGATGCTCGGTTTGACCTTCAGCAAGTCGTCTTCACCACGTCTAGATGACGTAATGCATTGAGTTGCTGCCATGTGATTGGCTGATTAGCTATTTGTGTTAACAAGCAATTGAACAGGTGTGCCTAATAAAGTGGCCGGTGAGTGTATATATATATATATATATATATATATATACATGTATACTCAGACATGTATATAATAGACATATATATAGAAATATATATATAAAGACATGTATACATAGACATATATATATATATATATACGTATATATATATATATATACATATATATAGAGACATATATACATAGACATGTATACAGACATACGTACATAGACGGGGTCCTAAAAATCAGGGAAAGGGCTCTATATTCCCCAGCATTCACTAACAACAGTGCAACATTTATGTTGCAGAATGCTCGCTCAATTAACAATAAAGCACTACTCATCCATGATATCATCACTGACAGGAAAATCGACTTTCTCTGCCTAACTGAGACTTGGCAAAATCAGCAGGATTTCATGGCACTTAATCAAGCCACTCCCCCTGGATATGTCTACATACAGAAGCCTCGCTCCATGGGTCGTGGCGGCGGGCTGGCTGTTATACACCGAGCTGACAGCTTCAAAAGACTTCTCAAAACCCACCTCTTCACCAAGGCCTATGGCCCCTAGCTACTGTTATGTTCCATTTGTTGTGTTTATTTATGTCTATGTTGAAGCGTCCTTGGGTTTCTTGAAAGGCGCTATATAAATCCAAGTTATTATTATTATTATTATTAAATTAACTACATTTTAAGATGATCGAGGGGGCCGAAAACTGGAGCTCTGGCCCTTTCCCCCGCGGAGTTATGATATTACAAAGTTTTCCCGAATTGTCTGGGCTCTCAGCGCAACCCTTCATCTGTCCACCAGATGGCAGGCTCTTTGGGTATTGCCATTGGACGGGGTTGTCCAAAGGCAATACCTTAATCACTCGGGTATTGCCATCGGACGACGCCCAAAATATGGCCTTAATTGGTTAAAGGTCAAGAAAGGTCAACGTGTCCACTGGCAATACATTAATATTGACATTTTCGGTGTTTATATTTCCAAAACCATTGATTTTTTCCTTTCCTGCAGGCGGAGCTTCCCGTGTGCCAAGTTTGAAGTAAATCAGAGAAATTTGATAAAATGGCTCAAAACACTCTGAGAGACAGAAATCCAATTCCAAGTCGCTACGATTGGCCGAGGTATTGCCATTGGACAAGGTCCACTCGGCATACCTGAAGCTCTGCAGTAAGGTATGTGAAGTGGACTTGATTTGTCCACTTCACATACCATACTGCAGGGCCTCGGGTATGCTGAGTGGACAGAGGCCATATCTACAAAGTGCCTTGGGCAAGGAGGCTGAAAGCTACAGGGCTAGTTCCTGGAGGCCAAGGCACCAATATAGTCAAAGTCCAGCTCCCCAAACATAAAGATGTTAACAATATAGCCTCTGTCCAATTGGCTTACCGACTTGTTGAAATCGGTTGAGGAATGTAGACGTTATAGTGCTTTTTATCCAGAAAAACGGCAGCTCCCCCGTTCCCTAGTACAGGGTTACAGGCCAGTCTTGCCTGGTCCAATATGGTGCCCACGTTGATGTATCGCTGCAACGGGCTGAAGCGTCCAATGCAGCATCTATGTATATATTTCTATGGGAGATTTCATGACTCGCTGGGCGTGCCAACTCAGTATGCCCGCCCCTACTCTGCCTCTGTTTGGCTATACCCTTCCAGACGTTCCAGGCGTCTGCTAAACGCTAACATTAGCCTAGCTATAATGCTAACCAGCGCAATGAACTAGAAAGGCTGAATATTGGCAGTTTTATGAAAATTGATGGTGAATCAAAGTGAATTTAATAATGAAATAGCATACGAAAATTGTAAAAAAACGTACCGTCGTTGGTTTGTAGTGGCCAAACGGCGGTACTACAACATCCGTGTCCGTCACGTGATGCAAATGGGACAATTTTTGGTATTTTTTTCCTACAAAACAACCTAGATATTGCTACTGATGGATAATACACACCAAGTCAAAGTTGTGACAAGCATTATTGTGTGATTAGTTGAAGAATCACACAAAATACCAGTTTTGCAGTGTTGTTTTGTGCACAATTTATTTGTGAAATTGGCAAGTTTCTAAGAAATAAAAAGGCAACTGGCCATAAATAACAAATTATTTATATAACAGGCAGCATTTTTATTTTTTTTATAACTTCAACTTGTTATTCTTGAAGTCACTGAGAATTGAGAAATACTAAACACTTTTTAGTAAAATGTGTCTATTTGCAAGTTTAGCATGAATAAATGTTACCGTTTGCCTTTGTGTTTACATTCTTTGATATAACTTTTTTAAATAATAAATAATAATCTTATACACACTTTATTCTGCTTTCATGACATAATTTACCACACCGCCTTTATTAGTGCACAGCGGACTGGAGTAGATCCCGAAATTAGCACCGCTATGTACTGAATCCACAATCGTGAAATACTGAAAGATTCACTTATTGTTCTGCGTACTGCCGACTAAATGAAGGATTAAGTTTGCACACTGTAAACACTGAAGTATACTCAAGCAAAACGTGTCACATGACTGACGGCCAGTCTCAAGGCACCCTGTCAGCGGCTCCGTCACGTCTCCAAAAATGTACTTAAAACAATAAATATTTGTGTATTTCTACAGGACTCCAGGCTGAAGAAAATCACAACTCAACAGGTAAATACAAAAAGAGAAATAAAGAAATAAAGTCAAGTCTCAGTTTAATCTTTTCTTAAATTCACCTCTTTTACTGATGACTCTCTTGTTTCTGTTCAGAGCCTGTCAGGTTGGTGGGAGGAGACAGTCGCTGTGCAGGAACACTGGAGCTGAAACATCAGGGAGACTGGAGACCAGTGAGTGGCTCTGACTCTTACTGGACCCTGAAGGAAGCAGCAGCTGTCTGCAGAGACTTGGACTGTGGCTCTGCTGTTTCTGTAGAAGAGAGAGAGGGGTCCTCAAAGAGATCTATGTGGAGGATCAGCTCTTACTGTGTTCAGTCTAGATCTACTCTGAGGGAGTGTGCAGCATCACATTCCTCTAGATACATCCTGAATCTCACCTGCTCAGGTAAGCCCATCAGTGACATCATCTGTGACATCATCTATGACAGTAATATACCCATAATGACTCACACATGCAGCAGCTAGAATCCCAGCAGACTGTCTCTAGCAGCCATGATGGAGTCTGTTGATCTGCTGCCTCCGTAAATCAGCTGCTGAATGCACCAAGATGTATATCTGTAGATGTGAAATAGGCTTGTCGCGGTAGTCGGTGTTACATGGTGGTCTGGCACACACCGATTACATTACGTCCCCACCGTCCCCACCGTCCCCACCCTCGTCTCGCTTTTTATACAGTAATAAAACCCATTTACTTTATGTTGGTGTGTCAGCAGCATGTTATCAACAGATAGTCGGACGACGGACGCTACGATCTGAAAGTGAAAGCATCTGCTCTGTAAGGAGTCAGCTCAGAGTAGCAGGAGTCAGGTTTCACACACGGGATGAGAGAGAGCTGGCAGACAAGACGATGGCGGAGGATTTGGTGACGAAGCGAAAAGCAAACGCACCTATTTGGCAATATTTCAGATTTAAACCCAAATGCTATGAGGGATCCACAACGTTAATGAGGTAATCGCCGCGAGGAGGACGGAGCGGTCACAGCAGGTGTGAGACACACCGCCACCCGACGGTAGAGATCAGAGTCAGCACGCTACACATGTTGACTGTAATCTGTTCTTGTAAAATGTCCGGTGTAATCGGTAACATTGGTGTTGCCATCAGTTTATTAACCGGAGGGAACATTTCCTCACCGTCACATCACTAATATGAAACATACATGCCTGCTGCTTCAGGAGTCCCCTCGGCCAACCAGCAACCAGCCTGAAAGGACTCCTTCTTCAGCTTTACAGCTTTCTGGTGATGAACTCATGTTGGAACTGTTCTGAGTCCAGTTTGAATCACTGAATTGTTGTTTCATGACATCTTTTTATTGAGTGTCTGGTGTCTTTTATCTCTCTCTATTTCATCTTCTATCATCTCTCCAGACTCTGTCAGGCTGCTGAATGGGACTAGTCTGTGCTCAGGCAGACTGGAGGTGAAGACTAACCCCTCTAACCAGTGGTGGTCCTCAGTGTGTGACGCTGACTTTGACCAGCAGGATGCAGAGGTGGTCTGTAGGCAGCTTGGCTGTGGGGCTCCTTCAGTCCTCCAGGGGGCGCTCTATGGAGACGTGGAGGCTTCAATGTGGACCAAAGAGTTCCAGTGTGGAGGAACTGAGTCTGCTCTCCTGGACTGTAGAAGCTCAGGCTCAGATAGAAACACCTGCTCACCTGGCAAAGCTGTTGGACTCACCTGCTCAGGTAGAAGAGGAGCTGCAGCTCTGATCTGGTTCATTTCTGTTCTAATGAAACTCACTTTATTCTTTTACTGATGACTCTCTTGTTTCTGTTCAGAGCCTGTTAGGTTGGTGGGAGGAGACAGTCGCTGTGGAGGAACACTGGAGCTGAAACATCAGGGAGACTGGAGACCAGTGACGGACCGTGACTCTTACTGGACCCTGAAGGAAGCAGCTGCTGCCTGCAGAGAGTTGGACTGTGGCTCTGCTGTTTCTGTAGAACAGAGAGAGGGGTCCTCAGTCAGATCTGTGTGGGACATCAGCTCTTACTGTGTTCAGTCTAGATCTACTCTGAGGGAGTGTGCAGCATCAGATTCCTCTAACTACATCCTGAATCTCACCTGCTCAGGTAAGCCCATCAGTGACATCATCTGTGACATCATCTATGACAGTAATATACCCATAATGACACACACATGCAGCAGCTAGAATCCCAGCAGACTATCTCTAGCAGCCATGATGGAGTCTGTTGATCTGCTGCCTCCGTAAATCAGCTGCTGAATGCACCAAGATGTATATCTGTAGATGTGAAATAGGCTTGTCGCGGTAGTCGGTGTTACATGGTGGTCGGGCACACACCGATTACATTACGTCCCCACCGTCCCCACCGTCCCCACCGTCCCCACCCTCGTCTCGCTTTTTATACAGTAATAAAACCCATTTACTTTATGTTGGTGTGTCAGCAGCATGTTATCAACAGATAGTCGGACGACGGACGCTACGATCTGAAAGTGAAAGCATCTGCTCTGTAAGGAGTCAGCTCAGAGTAGCAGGAGTCAGGTTTCACACACGGGACGAGAGAGAGCTGGCAGACAAGACGATGGCGGAGGATTTGGTGACGAAGTGAAAAGCAAACGCACCTATTTGGCAATATTTCAGATTTAAACCCAAATGCTATGAGGGATCCACAACGTTAATGAGGTAATCGCCGCGAGGAGGACGGAGCGGTTACAGCAGGTGTGAGACACACCGCCACCCGACGGTAGAGATCAGAGTCAGCACGCTACACATGTTGACTGTAATCTGTTCTTGTAAAATGTCCGGTGTAATCGGTAACATTGGTGTTGCCATCAGTTCATTAACCGGAGGGAACATTTCCTCACCGTCACATCACTAATATGAAACATACATGCCTGCTGCTTCAGGAGTCCCCTCAGCCAACCAGCAACCAGCCTGAAAGGACTCCTTCTTCAGCTTTACAGCTTTCTGGTGATGAACTCATGTTGGAACTGTTCTGAGTCCAGTTTGAATCACTGAATTGTTGTTTCATGACATCTCTGTGTAAAAAAAGTTACTTTTAATGCAATTAGCATTTATCACAGTCCCTGTAACATCCAACATCATAGCACTATGTTGGCTAACACTTCATTTTACAGCTCCGCAACTCTCATGGTGATTAGGTGATAATTAGCAAGTAACCTATTTGATATTTCTTTGGAATTACTGCCAAATTACCCCAATATTTACCTCAAAATCTATCTAAGACTACTTTATTATAAACATTATTTACTAATTATCTGCTCAAATATCATGTAAAGGTTAAAATAGGGCCCTGAGGCTTGAGAAGAGGCTGTGTGCTGCTAGATAATCGATGGCAGGGACCGCTCTGAACTCCTCCAGTTGGAATCACTGAATTGTTGTTAATGACATCTTTTTATTGAGTGTCTGGTGTCTTTTATCTCTCTCTATTTCATCTTCTATCATCTCTCCAGACTCTGTCAGGCTGGTGAATGGGACTAGTCTGTGCTCAGGCAGACTGGAGGTGAAGACTAACCACTCTAACCAGTGGTGGTCCTCAGTGTGTGAAGCTGACTTTGACCAGCAGGATGCAGAGGTGGTCTGTAGGCAGCTTGGCTGTGGGGCTCCTTCAGTCCTCCAGGGGGCGCTCTATGGAGACGTGGAGGCTTCAATGTGGACCAAAGAGTTCCAGTGTGGAGGAACTGAGTCTGCTCTCCTGGACTGTAGAAGCTCAGGCTCAGAGAGAAACACCTGCTCACCTGGCAAAGCTGTTGGACTCACCTGCTCAGGTAGAAGAGGAGCTGCAGCTCTGATCTGGTTCATTTCTGTTCTAATGAAACTCACTTTATTCTTTTACTGACGACTCTCTTGTTTCTGTTCAGAGCCTGTCAGGTTGGTGGGAGGAGACAGTCGCTGTGGAGGAACACTGGAGGTGAAACATCAGGGAGACTGGAGACCAGTGAGTGACTCTTACTGGACCCTGAAGAAAGCAGCTGCTGTCTGCAGAGACTTGGACTGTGGCTCTGCTGTTTCTGTAAAAGAGAGAGAGGAGTCCTCACGGAGATCTGTGTGGAGGATCAGCTCTTACTGTGTTCAGTCTGGATCTGCTCTGAGGGAGTGTGTAACATCATATTCCTCTAAGTCCATCCTGAATCTCACCTGCTCAGGTAAGCCCATCAGTGACATCATCTATGACATCATCTATGACAGTAATGTTTCCAGTATGTTCCTTCCTCCGTCACAGTGACAGTCGGTGGTTTCCATTGGACTGAACTGTAAAGTTATCCAGGACAATGACATCCTAAAGTGTAGAGAAGTGTATGGAGAGCTGTTTTAACATTTAATAGCTCAGCTTGACTATCCAGAATTAACATTAGAGATATCTACAACTACATTCTGACTAGTCGTAATCACATTGTGACTAGTCAGAGTTCTTATTCCAGATGTCTATAACCTCATTGTGACTAGTCAAAACGACATTTAGAGATATCTGTAATTCAGTTCTGACTATCCTAAATAACAGTTACAGATATCTCAAACCTCATTATGACCAGTCAGAATTAAATTGTAGATATCTGAAACTGGAGTTACGACTAGTCATAATTCAGTTGTGGATATCTGTAATGAGAAACCCCATACACATGAATGGTAAAAGTAGTTTTAATCGTACTAGTCTAAATGTAATTACAGATATCTAGAATTAGAGTTATGACTAGTCTAAATGTAATTACAGATGTATATAATTAGAGTTATGACTAGTCTAAACAGCGTTGCAGATATCTCTGATGAATCTCCTGTCCAGCTATTAAATGTTTAAACAGTTTGCCATAGAAGTGGGCTTGTTTCTGAAAGCTTCAAACTCTCCACAGACTGCTGAGCTTCACCTGACAGGACACACCTGTCTGTCTGGAGGCCTTTCCCATTTCACAGTTCCTACATCCTCCATTCCTTTCCTCGCCTCCTCTCCTCACGTCTTAGTCACGCCCACCAGAGATGTGAGCTGAGGAGGCGAGGAAGAGACGCGAGGAGAGAGGAGTTGAGGCAACAGGCTTTTAACAAAATGAGCCCTCCTCTCCTCAGAGCCGTCATTTTAAAGCCACATCAATTAAATATGACATGTGGCCTCTTTGATACGTCACAGGTGTCTCTGTTCACATTTCTATTTCATCAATTTGTGTGTTATTTTAACTAAATTCTATATTCACCCACCAGCAGCTCATTTTATATGAATGTTCCCTTTAAACCAGAAGGCTGGATTTATTCTATTACATCAGGGCTGTGTATTGGAAAGAATCTGGTGATATGATACGTATCATGATACAGGGGTTACCATTCAGTATATCACCATATATTGTAATTCTTTTAATTTAATTTTAGGAAAACTGTCATAGTATAAAGAACACAACATCATATGCATAAAATCTGAGTAAAAAAAGTTACTTTTTTATGCAATTAACATTTATCACAGTCCCTGTAACATCCAACATCATAGCACTACGTTGGCTAACACTTCATTTTACAGCTCCGCAACTCTCATGGTGATTAGGTGATAATTAGCAAGTAACCTATTTGATATTTCTTTGGAATTACTGCCAAATTACCCCAATATTTACCTCAAAATCTATCTAAAACTACTTTATTATAAACATTATTTACTAATTATCTGCTAAAATATCATGTAAAGGTTCAAATAGGGCCCTGAGGCTTGAGAAGAGGCTGTGTGCTGCTAGATAATCGATGGCAGGGACCGCTCTGAACTCCTCCAGTTGGAATCACTGAATTGTTGTTTCATGACATCTTTTTATTGAGTGTCTGGTGTCTTTTATCTCTCTCTATTTCATCTTCTATCATCTCTCCAGACTCTGTCAGGCTGGTGAATGGGACTAGTCTGTGCTCAGGCAGACTGGAGGTGAAGACTAACCCCTCTAACCAGTGGTGGTCCTCAGTGTGTGACGCTGACTTTGACCAGCAGGATGCAGAGGTGGTCTGTAGGCAGCTTGGCTGTGGGGCTCCTTCAGTCCTCCAGGGGGCGCTCTATGGAGACGTGGAGACTTCAATGTGGACCAAAGAGTTCCAGTGTGGAGGAACTGAGTCTGCTCTCCTGGACTGTAGAAGCTCAGGCTCAGAAAGAAACACCTGCTCACCTGGCAAAGCTGTTGGACTCACCTGCTCAGGTAGAAGAGGAGCTGCAGCTCTGATCTGGTTCATTTCTGTTCTAATGAAACTCACTTTATTCTTTTACTGATGACTCTCTTGTTTCTGTTCAGAGCCTGATGATGTCAGGTTGGTGGGAGGAGACAGTCGCTGTGCAGGAACACTGGAGGTGAAACATCAGAGAGACTGGAGACCAGTGGAGGGCCGTTACTCTGGCTGGACCCTGAAGGAAGCAGCTGCTGTCTGCAGAGACTTGGACTGTGGCTCTGCTGTTTCTGTAGAACAGAGAGAGGGGTCCTCACGGAGATCTGTGTGGTGGATCAGGTCTGACTGTGTTCAGTCTGGATCTGCTCTGAGGGAGTGTGCAATATCAGTTTCCTCTGTCTCCATCCTGAATCTCACCTGCTCAGGTAAGCCCATCAGTGACATCATCTATGACATCATCTATGACAGTAATGTTTCCAGTATGTTCCTTCCTCCGTCACAGTGACAGTCGGTGGTTTCCATTGGACTGAACTGTAAAGTTATCCAGGACAATGACATCCTAAAGTGTAGAGAAGTGTATGGAGAGCTGTTTTAACATTTAATAGCTCAGCTTGACTATCCAGAATCAACATTAGAGATATCTACAACTACATTCTGACTAGTCGTAATCACATTGTGACTAGTCAGAGTTCTTATTCCAGATATCTATAACCTCATTGTGACTAGTCAAAACGACATTTAGAGATATCTGTAATTCAGTTCTGACTATCCTAAATAACAGTTACAGATAAACGTTTAAACGGAAACGGCGGTGCATTGAACACTCTGTTGTGCTACGCGAATGCACTGCCTTTATAATACGGCGGGGTTCGTGCACGTCGCGGCTGATTGGGTAACACCTCTGACACACCCACCAAATGAGAGGAAACGCACCTCAAAGCCTGTTGTGCACCATTTCCAGGAAACACGCCGTTCAACCCAGAAACCGTAGCAAACCAGTGCACGCTGTTTTCAGACTGAACGTGCTCCGGCTCTCAGCCAATCATCTCTCTGTGTTTACAGACCTGCTGCTTCAGCCCAACATCTCTGGGTCCTCCTCCGTGGACCGGGTCTCCGAGGCCCAGCAGCAGGGGTTTCACGTGCTCAGGGGCTCCACCTTCACCATCAGCTGCTCCGTCCAGCCACAGTACCCAGGAGGCTCCTTCCAGCTCACCTTCACCTCCTCCACCTCAGCACTCAAGTACACCCAGCCAGCTGTCAATCACTCCGCCCACTTCCTGTTTCCTGCTGCAGAGCCCGCCCACCAAGGAAGCTACAGATGTGTTTATCACGTCTATGTTTTTTCTCACGACTTCTTCTCTGAGAGCCGTCTGATCTCTCTCACCGTCGCAGGTAAGCTGACTGTTTACATGCAGGTTTGGAAAATGTGGAAATGATCAGCTGACAACAGAGAAGCTTTCATTCTCTAATCAAGGATTGGGCTTATTTTAATAATTAAGGACTTTTCTTATTTCATAAGAAGTTTACTTAATTTTGTATTTTAATATTTTCTTTTTTCATAAGAATTTAACTTAATTTTGTAATTATGAATTTTGCTTATTTTTTATAATTAAAGATTTTACTTAATTTGTAATGAAGGAATTTTTTTCATAATAATTTTCCTTATCTTTGTATTTAAGAAGTTTGATGAATTTTGTCGGAGCCTTCAGAGATCATAGGGATTAAAACATGAATAAAAGTTAGAGGTTTATTCTACGTGGAGATGACGTCACTTTAGGACGTCTGCTCACAACCGATTAAAGAGAGAAATGTAGTACTAGTACTTCATTTAAGTAGTACTAGTAGTACTTCATCAAAGTACTTTAAGGGTTATGACATGTTCAGTCATAATAAGTCCGTGCATGTTGTTGTTTGTGGAATGACACTGTGACTACTGTCATTGTGTTCCACATGTCATATAGTAACCACACTTGTACAAAGTGGATGAATGTCAACAGCAAACAGTCGACTGGAGGACGGAGCATGTTTGGTTGTAAACATATAAAAGTCTCACTAAAGTCACGTCAGTTGTATTTCTACAGATTAATCTCAGAGGACTTTCTAATCTGTCCAACAAAGAACAGTCTCTGTCCTCAGAGTCTGGATTCACATAAAGCAGATTGAAGAAGTGCTTTTAGATTTCAGGTCACTACAGTTTGTGTTTAATGGGAGCTGTTGGACTCATGATGTCATGTGATGTGATGTGATGACTGTCCATGTGTTTGATCAGATCTAAGGCCTTTCATCATCAGAGCCATCGTCCTGCCGCTGATTCTGCTGTTGGAGAACATTGGCCTTTATTTCTACTATAAGGTACTGACACACGTCTGTTGTTCAGACCGCTGACTGACATGAAGCACTCAGTCTGTGTTTATTGAAGTGAAGAGAGAGGAGTGATGCAGGAAGTCACATCTGTGTGCTGTCATGTGTCTCCAGGGCAAGAGGGGGCAGAGGCCGAGCAGACGGGAGAAGGCTGAGCCGGATTATTATAACCTGGGTGTTCCTGCAGCTGAAGAGGAAGGAGCTCAGGGAGCAGAGTAGCACCTCCAAGGAGCTCATCTCACATCCAGATGGATTTATAACACAACCCAGCAGCAGCTCATTTTAGACGCATGTTCCCTTTAAACAAGAAGGCTGCTTCTATTCTATTACATCATATACTATATCTGTTTCACTCTCAACATGAAAACCAACAATGTGTTAGTCTCTTGTAGCCCATTGGTTCCTCCTGAAGATGTAAATCTCTAAAAACACCTCACAAACATAAAGTGTCATTGAAAACTAGACTTGAAAGCAGGAATACCGGAGTCCGACCCAGGCCGATCGGGAACAGTGCTTTATATTAAATTAAGATAAATGTAGAACATTGATATATATCCTCTAAAGTCTGTATTACCTGTCAAATCTGAAGACAATTGAAGAATGAAATCCTGAGATCAGAGTAAAAACATGTTGGATCTGTAGATCTGGAGCACATCCAGGGTTGGTGAAGCACATCTGCTGCCACGTTGACAATCTGTTGGTGTTTGTGATTCAAAAATATCTATAATGAATGAATCAAAGTCATGTAGCCAGCAAACAAAGCAGAGTATTAAAAACCAGAGGCTGTTTTCACACCAGTTTCATCTGGTTAGTGACACATGAACTTTATGAGCTCACTTTAGCGCCCCCTTGTGGTTCACATGGCTCATTTATTGTTGTGAGCAGGACCACATTTAGCTTATAAAATAACCATAATAATACCATTGGGAGCAAAAATATAAGAGTATTAACAGCTTATAGTGTGATGAAGGAATTTTAGTATTTCATTAGAATTTAGCTTAATTTTGTACATAAGGAAAATTTGTAATTGAAGATTTTACTTTTACTTTTTTCTAATGAAGGATTTTGCTTATTTCATAACAATTTCACTTAATGTTGTAATCAAGAATTTTGCAAATTTTCATGATTAAGTACTTATTTTTTAAGAATTTTACTTAATGCTGTAATAAAGGATTTGATGATTTTTATTATTAAGTAATTTACTTATTTTTTTAAGAATTTTACTTAATTGTTTTAATTAAGTAATTTTCTTATTACATAAGTATTTTACTTAATTTTATTTCAGTAGAATTTGGCTAATTTCTGTAAATAAGGTGTTTACTTAATTTTGCACTTAAAGAATGTGCTTAATTTCTATGAATTTTACTTTTGTATTTAAGGAATTTACCAAATTTTGTACTTTGGGAATTTTGTTGATGTTGTACTTAACAAATTTACACAAATTTATAATTGAGGATTTTACTTTTATTACTTTTTTTCTAATGAAGGATTTTGCTTATTTCATAAGAATTTCACTTAATGCTGTAATATAGGATTTGATCTTTTTTATAATTAAGTAATTTACTTATTTTTTAAGAATTTTACTTAATTTCTTTAATTAAGGATTTTTTTTATTATATAAGAATTTTACTTTATTTTATTTCAGTAGAATTTGGCTAATTTTTGTACATAAGGAGTTTACTTAATTTCGCACTTAAAGAATGTGCTTAATTTCTATGAATTTTACTTTTGCATTTAAGGAATTTATTGAATTTTGTACTCTAGGAATTGTCTTGATGTTGTACTTAACAAATTTACACAAATTTATAATTGAGGATTTTACTTTTACTACTTTATTTCTAATGAAGGATTTTGCTCATATCATAAGAATTTCACTTAATGTTGTAATAAAGAATTTTGCAAATTTTCATGATTAAGTACTTATTTTTTAAGAATTTTACTTAATGCTGTAATAAAGGATTTGATGATTTTTATTATTAAGTAATTTACTTATTTTTTTAAGAATTTTACTTAATTGTTTTAATTAAGTAATTTTCTTATTACATAAGTATTTTACTTAATTTTATTTCAGTAGAATTTGGCTAATTTCTGTACATAAGGAGTTTACTTAATTTCGCACTTAAAGAATGTGCTTAATTTCTATGAATTTTACTTTTGCATTTAAGGAATTTATTGAATTTTGTACTCTAGGAATTGTCTTGATGTTGTACTTAACAAATTTACACAAATTTATAATTGAGGATTTTACTTTTATTACTTTTTTTCAAAAGAAGAATTTTGCTTATTTCATAAGAATTTCACTTAATATTATAATTAAGGATTTTGCAAATTTTCATGATTAAGTACTTATTTTTTAAGAATTTTACTTAATGCTGTAATAAAGGATTTGATGATTTTTATTATTAAGTAATTTACTTATTTTTTTAAGAATTTTACTTAATTGTTTTAATTAAGTCATTTTCTTATTACATAAGTATTTTACTTAATTTTATTTCAGTAGAATTTGGCTAATTTCTGTAAATAAGGTGTTTACTTAATTTTGAACTTAAAGAATGTGCTTAATTTCTATGAATTTTACTTTTGTATTTTAGGAATTTACCAAATTTTGTACTTTGGGAATTTTGTTGATGTTGTACTTAACAAATTTACACAAATTTATAATTGAGGATTTTACTTTTATTACTTTTTTTCTGATGAAGAATTTTGCTTATTTCATAAGAATTTCACTTAATATTATAATTAAGGATTTTGCAAATTTTCATGATTAAGTACTTATTTTTTAAGAATTTTACTTAATGCTGTAATAAAGGATTTGATGATTTTTATTATTAAGTAATTTACTTATTTTTTTAAGAATTTTACTTAATTGTTTTAATTAAGTCATTTTCTTATTACATAAGTATTTTACTTAATTTTATTTCAGTAGAATTTGGCTAATTTCTGTAAATAATGTGTTTACTTAATTTTGCACTTAAAGAATGTGCTTAATTTCTATGAATTTTACTTTTGTATTTAAGGAATTTACAAAATTTTGTACTTTGGGAATTTTGTTGATGTTGTACTTAACAAATTTACACAAATTTATAATTGAGGATTTTACTTTTATTACTTTTTTTCTAATGAAGAATTTTGCTTATTTCATAAGAATTTCACTTAATATTATAATTAAGGATTTTGCAAATTTTCATGATTAAGTACTTATTTTTTAAGAATTTTACTTAATGCTGTAATAAAGGATTTGATGATTTTTATTATTAAGTAATTTACTTATTTTTTTAAGAATTTTACTTAATTGTTTTAATTAAGTCATTTTCTTATTACATAAGTATTTTACTTAATTTTATTTCAGTAGAATTTGGCTAATTTCTGTAAATAAGGTGTTTACTTAATTTTGAACTTAAAGAATGTGCTTAATTTCTATGAATTTTACTTTTGTATTTTAGGAATTTACCAAATTTTGTACTTTGGGAATTTTGTTGATGTTGTACTTAACAAATTTACACAAATTTATAATTGAGGATTTTACTTTTATTACTTTTTTTCTGATGAAGAATTTTGCTTATTTCATAAGAATTTCACTTAATATTATAATTAAGGATTTTGCAAATTTTCATGATTAAGTACTTATTTTTTAAGAATTTTACTTAATGCTGTAATAAAGGATTTGATGATTTTTATTGTTAAGTAATTTACTTATTTTTTTAAGAATTTTACTTAATTATTTTAATTAAGGAATTTTCTTATTACATACGAATTTTACTTAATTTTATTTCAGTAGAATTTGGCAAATTTTTGTACATAAGGAGTTTACTTAATTTTGCACTTAAAGAATGTGCTTGATTTCTATGAATTTTACTTACTTTTGCATTCAAGGAATTTATTTAATTTTTTTACTTTGGGAATTTTCTTGATGTTGAACTTAACAAATTTACACAAATTTATAATTGAGGATTTTACTGTTACTACTTTTTTCTAATGAAGGATTTTGCTAATTTCATAAGAATTTCACTTAATGCTGTAATATAGGATTTGATCTTTTTTATAATTAAGTAATTTACTTATTTTTTAAGAATTTTACTTAATTTCTTTAATTAAGGATTTTTTTTATTATATAAGAATTTTACTTTATTTTATTTCAGTAGAATTTGGCTAATTTTTGTACATAAGGAGTTTACTTAATTTCGCACTTAAAGAATGTGCTTAATTTCTATGAATTTTACTTTTGCATTTAAGGAATTTATTGAATTTTGTACTCTAGGAATTGTCTTGATGTTGTACTTAACAAATTTACACAAATTTATAATTGAGGATTTTACTTTTACTACTTTATTTCTAATGAAGGATTTTGCTCATTTCATAAGAATTTCACTTAATGTTGTAATAAAGGATTTGACGATTTTTATAATTAAGTAATTTACTTATTTTTTAAGAATCTTACTTAATTTTGTAATTAAGGGATTTTCTTATTACATAAGTATTTTAGTTTGAAGTATATGTATAAAGAAAATACAGAAATAAATAGGTGAACGGCTCATACACAGTTATTACAGTAAGTAAGTTTGGGGAAATAAATAAGGAGTGAAATGCAAAAGGAAAATCGTGCAGGAATAAATAAATAAATAATATTGCAAAATAAATAAATAAATGTAAAAATTAATGAAAATAGATTAATGAATAAATAAAAGGATTAGAAGTATTGAGTTTAGATTATAATGCCTTAATGTTTGTAAATGAATTATCTTCAATACAAAAAAAATTTAAAAAATGTAGTTATTCCCTTCCAAATACAACGTCTAATGTTCTGTAATATTAATGTGTGGATAATAATAATCATAATAATAATCATAATTATTATAATTAAAAAGGTTGTTTGAAAAACTCCCTCTGAGGATGTTTGCAGGGTGCAGCTGTTGCCTAGCAACGGTTGCTGCGCTGCGGTAGCTGCTGGAATGGGCGGGGCCCTCATGGAACGCTGTGAAGTGATGACGCAATTCGAATGGCTTTAATGGCTTTATGACATCATAGGTGACGTCATGAAAATGGCTTTGATGTGTGAAATGAGAGCTTATGAATAGAAGCTGATTTGAACCTTTAGGACCAAACCAGACAGGAAGACATCCACGGAAAGAAGCAGGGAAGTCATCTCCAACTCCACGAGGCAGCGAATATAACTGAGGATAAATCAGTATCATTGAATCATCAAAATGTCTGACTTCAATGTACGTCCTGCCATTACCCAGCTGTTACGCTCCTTTTTTGAAGGGATGACAGAAGAACAGTGGGTATCGTTGAAAACCTGCCGACCAGATGATACCGCCATGACCATGATGGGAGAGTTGATGTTGGACATCGTAGCAACGGTGCTAAAGAACTTCATGAAGTCTCTCGGGAGCACAACCGCGGTGTCTGAGGAAGACGTCAAAACCCATCTGGGCGACACGATCGGGGAGTGTTTTGCCGAAGCTCTGGGCGTGGACGCCTCGGTGTCGTGTCCCAGCTCACGAAGCTTGACGAGCTTGATCTCTCAAGAGGTTTCAGACAGCGTCCAAAGTGCCCTCTCCAGTCCCGAGGGCGTCATCCAGCGCTTCACTCCACCCAGCAAACTCAACAGCATGATCCTGGATGCTTGCAAAGTGTTCCAGGCACTCATCGCCATGATGCCCACTGTGTTTTCACTTCGACCACGCAAGCACAGGGCAGGTCTGTCCGCTGTCAAAGAACTGGTCCTGGAAGATATCGAGTCGTACGAAGAAGACGTTTCATCAGACGTTGTGACTGAGATGAAAAAAACTAATTCGATCGAAGATATCATCAGACATGAGTTGAATGATATCACACAACGTCTCTTGGTTGACGTACCAGACTCTGAGTACACGCTGCTGCAGTCTCAAAACTCTCGGGAGATTGAAGACGTTGCAGAGGACATCACTCGGACCATCGCTGAAGATGCTGCAGACCCGACTCCGTCGGAACAGAGGAGCAAACGCTCTAAGAAAAGCATCTGGAGCAAAATCAAGAAGCTTTTGGGAAAGTGTTTTGCCAAAGCGTGGTTCCATCGAATCGTTGCACAAATAACGAAGAGTTTCCACCGCGGCAAGAAAGTTCCCAGCCAGGAGTCGGTGAATGCTCTCATGAAGAAGTTTAACTCTCTGCTTAAAAAGCAAGAGACACGCAAACTTCTGGGACTTGCTTCTCCGGGCTTAAACATTCCCGCCGATCGAGTATTGGTTTTCACAAACCTCTTGAGTGAACTCCTCTACACGCACATCGCAGACGGGCCAGAGATCATCCCCGAGCCGGTGATACGTGCAAACATTCTCGCTGACTTGAGGCGGAAGGTGCTCAACTTCCTGTCTCTGGCCAGATGGTGGCAGATCTTTCAGGCGGGCGACCTCGCCGACAAGGTGAAAGACGCCATAATGGCCGCTGAGTTCAGGGCCAACAAACCTGTCGCCATCGCTGCACCGCCTCGCCAAGTAACCATGACGATAAGTCGTGAAGACTTCGCACGGCAAGCGCGGGACAAGCAAAACAAATTGTGCGTCGAGGTCCTCATGGAGAGGCTCGTGTCGAGGATCTTCAAGAAGGCCAAAGTCAGCTGGTCCCTTTCAAACGTCAAGGACCTCATCGGGGGTCTTCTTGAGAGAACGTGGGCCGAACTCGAGGGTATCGATTTTGATTGCGACCTGACAACGTTCGAGAACCTCGAAAAGATCATTTGCCGGGACCTTTGTAAGAAGTGGTGCAATATATCATGTGTAATGATGTCCTTGAAAACGGATGATCCAGGACTTGGAGACTATATTGCCCGCGCTGTCAAAGGTCACCTTAAGACACCGCAGAGAGAGTGTTGCTGCATGTGCAGGTTCTTCACCTCTATGTTCAACGCCGTGACGAGGCGTTAAGGTGCTTTATTGGGTTTTCTCCGGGAGCTCCGGTTTATCCCACATATAGTGAATAATCTGATTCATTATAGAGAAAAAAAATCTCTTGAATTTGTCATTCATCTTGAAGGAAAAATTTACTTTTTCCTTCTAAATGAATGTGAATTCTTGAGCTCTCAGCGCCACCTCAGTAGTCAGTGTCGTCTATTATTGTGGTATAAATGTGCTTTATGGGTTTTCTCCGGGGGTTCCGGTTTATCCCACATATAATGAACAATCTGATTTATTATAGATAAAAAAATCCGTTGAATGTGTCATTCATCTTGAAGGAAAAATTGACTTTTTCCTTCTAAATGACTGCGAGGGATCTGGGTGATCCAGTTCTCCCACATTCAGTGCAGAAGAAACATCTAATTAAATAAAAAAAATAATAAAAAAAATCTGCATATTAATATGTATTAATATATACATTTTATTTATTGATAAATAAAAATGAAACAATTAAAAGTGTGTAGTTTTGTAACAGTATTTTATCTCACCAAAGAAGAAGAAGTATTTCCGGATGTGGTTGTGGACATAATGGATGTAGGTGGACATAGACATATATACATATACTCTATATGTATATATGTCTATGTCCACCTCAGTAGTCAGTGTTGTCTATTGTTGTGGTACGCACTGGTTTGAACTGGGTGATCCAGTTCTCCGAAATTCAGTGCATAAGAAACATCTAATAACTCATTAAATAAAATAAAAAATAAAAAAATGTATATATATTAACATGTATTCATGAATAATAAATAAATAAAAAAAATATTATTTATTCTGCTCATTCTGCTCATTTCTCAACTCAGACTGAAGTTCTGCTGATAAAATTAAACAATTAAAAGTGTGTTGTTTTGCAACAGTATTTTATCTCATTAAAACGACTTGCATCAGCCTTAAAGTTCTAGTGACAACCCAGAACAGTGAGTAGATACGTTAGGGTTAGGGCTGTTCAGATAACGTGTTTACAACACTCATTTAATTTCATTTTTACAGAACCAATCAACCTTCTGGAGCTCCCAGTTTGCTCCAATACTATGAATTTATTGTTATAAAGTCACTCTCACTCCAATTGATCAAATAGATGTTGAAAAGTTGCACTGAAAAACTAAAAAGTTTGACCCGCTGGTGGCTCCTCGAGAGAGATACAGGGCACCAAAGTCTGCAGGATTCATCCTCTGGGCACCAGATCCATCCAACAGCTGTTGAGATATTTCAGTCTGAACTAAAGTACTCGACCAACTGAGGCCAACACCGACATCCATCAAGCTGCATCCAGCGAGCTGCATCCATGGAGCTGCATCCATCGAGCTGCATCCACCGAGCTGCATCCATAGAGCTGCATCCAGCGAGCTGCATCCACCGAGCTGCATCCATAGAGCTGCATCCAGCGAGCTGCATCCACGGAGCTGCATCCACGGAGCTGCATCCATCGAGCTGCATCCATCGAGCTCCATCCATCGAGCTGCATCCATCAAGCTGCATCCACCAAGCTGCATCCACGGAGCTGCATCCAGCGAGCTGCATCCATGGAGCTGCATCCATGGCGTGGCTAAAGAAGCTAAAATATCTTGTACCCTTGCTTTTCTAAACAACTATGAATGTTTGTTTTTGCAAAAAGATCAAGAATGCTCCTTTAATGTTCAGTTAAGGGGAGACACCCGAGCTGAACAGAGGACATTTTTAACAAATAAATACCACCATCAAACTTCCTCAGTTGATTAATCATGTTTTTATATTACAAGTTTTCTGAAATCCTTTGTTTAATTATGTATATGATGCATTATCTTATCATTTAT
>NC_051291.1:1481146-1488646 GCF_015220745.1 Sebastes umbrosus
TTTAACAAACACCTGCACATGAATAACAGCTGCAGTCTGTATTTCTACTGAGGACTGAGTCCTGCTTAGAGGACCAGGAACCATCTCTACTGAGGACTGAGTCCTGCTTAGAGGACCAGGAACCATCTCTACTGTGGACTGAGTCCTGCTTAGAGGACCAGGAACCATCTCTACTGAGGACTGAGTCCTGCTTAGAGGACCAGGAACCATCTCTACTGGATCAATATCTTTATATTATTTATTCATTATTAGCATCTGTAGTTATTGATATTCTGACAGTAGAAGTTATGTATTAGGTTGAATGTTTCAGGGAAAATGTAAATGATGTAACTCATATCAAACCCGACGTTCAGGAATTATCAGCCTCATGTGACTGAATGGAAATGACTTAAATGATGTAAAAGGTGTAAAAGACAAACTCTCCTTCTCTCTCTGACTTTAACTGGATCCTTAATAAAAGTGAATGAGTGAAATAACAGATCATCAAAAGAAAACTCTTTCTAATAAATGCAGAAAGTTGTTTGAGGTGTGTTAGTTGTCAGCTGCTATAAACCCCTTTCAGTGTCAGACTCCTTCAGTGACGGTGTGTGAAGCAGAGATCCTGCAGGTCCTCCTGCTGCTGGATCACTTCACCATCAACATGGTCCGTCTGCTGTTCACACCTACAGTTAACACAGATTATAACTAGATGGTGAATCAGAAGACAACTAAACAATAAAACGTTTAATCTGTGATCTGTCTTCACTCTGGTATAAAACTCCAGTAATGTTGATGTATCAGATCAAACCGATCAGCAGAAGTGTGTTTCGTTCTCATTGAGGTAAGTCTGCTGGTTTGGGTATGGCGGGTGTTGAGGATTTTCTAAAAGCCCCATCAGAGGAGGTTTTGGAGCATTGTAGTCGAGAGCAGCTGTTGAAAATTGCAGAGCATTTTGAAGTGGACGCTGGTGACAAACGGAGCTAACTTGTTTGAGGATGGCGTTTTCAAAGTCATGGTGCATCCTGTCAGGTCTGTTCCAGGTTTAGCTTGTGGCAGCTGCCAATTCTCTGGTGTTTGCTGTTGTTTCCCTTTTCCCTGGTGTTTTTTTGGTTGAGTTGCTGAGTGATTAGAGGGTTATTCAGTTCACCTGTTGCGCAGGGTGTGGGGACTGGCTCTTAAATGATAGTTGAGAGCAGCTTGGTGCATTCCCCTCTTGGCCAATCAGGGTGTAACGACGCGCTTTCTGTAGGGCTTAAAAGAGGAGGGAAACTGCACACCCAGGGTCATTCTGATCTCTCCTTCACTCAATGCAACATGTGTTATCAGCTTTACCAGAAACTCTGGTCTGTTTTGGGCCCTTTTGGGATTCTGTGATCTTTGTGTTTTGTTTGTTGAGAGTGTTGACTCCTAGTTGGGGAAACAAGTTAAGTGCCAACCAATTAGGTTACCTGCACTGGGACGATTAGGTGCTATTTGTGCAACAGCTGGCTTGCCTTACGATAGCCTAACGCCTGCAGGCTGTATTTTTGTATTCTATTCATTTGTTGATTTTCAATGAAACCCTTTATACCCATTTCTTTTAGTGTATTTTATTTGGGAAAACTTTAAAGGAGGGTAAAAGGAAAAAGCCAAACCAATATTTCAGTTTCCTTAATTAGTTTGTTATTATAGAGGCATTTGTTCATTATTATTATTAAGAAGGCATGTTATTTTATATTATTATGTGGATGGGAACTGTTTTTCAGTCTTCTGACTGAAAAACTAAAGTCTGGGGAACTCAGTACCGCCACAAGCTGAGTTGTCTGCTCCTGGTGTTGCTGGTCTAAGTCCTGGCGTAACTTTTGAGCAGCAAAAGGAACTGCTGTTGTTACAGTTAGAGCATGGTAGGCTTCAGCAGCAAGTTGAAAGGGAGAAATTGGCTGTAGAAAAGGTTAAGCACGAGACAGAACTTAGAACCATTGAGTTGGAACAGTACAAGCTAAGTTTGATTCGGGATGGTCGGGTCACAGCGGACTCTGTTTTCAATGTTGCTCCTGTGTCTTCAGAGTGTTCACGGTTTGATGTGGCTGGCAATTTGCGCCTGCTTCCCAGGTTTTGTGAGAGTGATCCTGATACCTTTTTGTTGCTGTTTGAGCGGGTAGCTGACAGTAGAAATTGGCCTGATTCTGAGCGTACGCTGCTGGGAAGTGGTCAGATGACTGGGCTGCTAGGCCAGAACGGTTGTCAGGGGGACAATCAGATGCTGAAGTATGTAATTATTGTAAGGAAAAGGGGCACTGGGAAGCTGAATGTCCTGCGCTTAGGGTAAAGAACAAGCGTAATAGAGATGTGAATGTTAGATCTACCGCGCTGACCGCATCTATTCGTACGGTGCCGAGTTCTTCTTTGTCTTGCGGCCGGGTAGATGTGAAAGCAGGTACTCAGGGTAAGCTTTCAGATTACCTTCCGTTTGTGTCTGCTGGGTTTTTGTGGTTGGTAGGGTGTCCTGCAAGAGTGCCAGTTAAAATCTTGAGGGATACTGGTTCCTTGGATTCCTTTGTTTTGGGCTCAGTTCTGCCGTTCTCTCAGGAGAGTAGTAATCAGATGATCAACGCACCACTTATACCCGGACATCTCAGACCCTCGTCGCCAGTTCGTTGATTCAACCCAAGTGGTGCACTGCCTGTGTAGCACACAGCTCCTATCACTATAATTATACTGGGCTAGAATCAGAAGATACCAAACTCGAACAGGAGGCAGAAAAAGTTATTTGCAATATCAAAAGACCACAATAGACAAAAAGCTATAAACTGGTACCTTGTATTTTAGAAAATAACAAACAAACAAAATGAATACCCATGAGTTCAGTAAAGAGATCAATTGCACAAAGATGCTTCAGTTTCAACTCAGCAACAAAATATTTCTTTTGTCACACTCTGGGTTTGAACCACTGAGTTTTACCCACTATGTTCTCTGACTGGGTGCACCCTAATATCAATATCTCAAAATCTCAATTCTCAATATTTGGATCCAACATTCAATGAGTAACAATATTAAAACAATAACCCGGTTCAATATTAGCACTTCTCAGCTTGTTTCAACCTTACTGTCATGATATCACTTTGGCAGTCTGTCTTTCCTTGTGTTTCCTCTGTTTCCCTGCCCTTTTGTCTCCTGTGTGTTTTTCCCTGTTTGTTTAGTCTGTCAGTGTGTTGGGAGGTGTGGCCTTCCTCCTCCTCCTCCTTCTCCTGGGCGGGCACTGCTGGAGCAGCTGACAGCAATCAACCTATCATCACACACACCTGCAGTATATCTACCCCGGTCTTCCTGCCAGTCATTGCCAGATCGTTCCGTCGCCCACAGTGGTGCATGACGTATTCAGGCTCTCCTTGTATTTTGCTTCTTGACTTTGCTCATGCTCGTTTTTGGATTTTTGGATTCATGCTGTTTTGGTCTCTGTTCAGGTCTGTTCAGCCGTCAGCTGTTGCTGCTTCCTGGTTCCAACCTGCCTGCTCACTCCTACACGCTCTCCTCCTCGACCTGGATCCTTACCTTAGTTACTACCATGCCTGTTCACTCTCCGACGTCATTCCACCTCTCGGAGCTCAAGTGGTTTCATCTGTTCCTCTGGAAGGATTCCTGGACACCCCCTCCCCGTGCCCCCCGTTCCGTGAGTTCAGTATTGACTCTATTACTGCCACGTTTCAGACCTTCAGGAACCCCAGCCCTGTTCACAGTTCCTTTAATATTATTGTAATAAATTATATTTGTTACACCTTTAAAAGACTTGTCTGCATTTGAGTCCACGCTTTTGTTGAACCAAACATAACACTTACAATAATTCTATATCAACTGTTCCAGTAATAGACATCGTTACCAAGGCATCACAATACACCATATCCATAATATGAATATTCAGTCCATTCACTTTAACCAGTGTGATGGTTAACACTCAGTCCTTTCACCGGCACAGGGAATGTGTTTCAGGGAGCATGAAGAGGGTAAATGTTTTCCAAGTCAAGTCAAAAAAGGGGTTAAGTCAGAGTCTGGGGTTTGAGGTTGTGCACGATGCTGGGAGTTGAGTGTAAAGGGTGGTGTAGCCTTGTACAGGTTGTGATGTTTACCCTACCGCCGTGGCAGAAGAGGGGTAAGGTTGACAGCTCTTGGCTCAGGGATCTTCAATCCAGGATCTAGAGGTCTCGTCTGGGTTAGCTCGCCATCAACTTTGAATCACTCCAAACAAACCTGACCTGCAGTTATTGACATGGCCAGAATGGTTCATGAATCAATTGCATTTCTGATTCATCAGGAATTAATAATTCCTTTAACTTCTACAACATATATTCATATAATGTAGATTTTACAATCAACATATTTTAAATAACCTTCACAGTACATGAGTTACAAATGAAACTGTGGTAAAATGAGACTATCTTAACTTAACATACTTTTAAATTAAAGCAAATAATGTTACATGAATTATAAATGATAGTGTAAACCTGACACATTACTATTGCCTTCTTCTATGTCTGTCTTTTTATTTAAATCAAATTCACTATACCATGAAATAAAACACCTGACAAACCATAACTCATGTTGCTTCAGTATTAAACCGTTCAGTAGCTTTACTAGCCAGAGAAAACATTGAGCAACTAAACACTCTTTATGTCACGTTTTATATTCTTCCCAGTGCAGCTTTCATTGAGTTGAGCTCTACAACAGTTAGTTAAATGCACTGTTCATAGCTTAATGCTAAGTCTGTTAACTCTGGGCCTTTCCACTTGAACTTGTCAGCTCAGCACATCGTGACGCAGCTCTTATTTATTACAGCGACTCACCGAGTCGGGAGTTTCTGTGTCGCTCAGCAGCTTTCAGTGAGCAGGGCCTCTCTCACACACACATCTATGAGCTTATAACAGAGTACAGACTGTTACCATTATGATTTGACGACGTTATATTGTGTTTACAACTTTATCTGAGCTATATTTTTACCGTTCAGCGGCAGGTCCTCTCCCGACAGTGTCCTCTAGCGTTTGAGTAGGGTATACTGTCTAGCCTGCCTTGGGTGCAGTAAACCTGCGCTCTGATTGGCTAAGACACCTCCGTGTGTTAACTCTTTGTGACCTGGGTTACACCTGCCCTCTACAATATCTGCATGCCTGTTACAATATCTGCATGCCTGCCTGGTTTAACCCCAGCCCCCTTTCTGCCTTGATCATTTCATCTGCACAATTTTTGGCAATAAAGCCTTTTTGTTAATTTTTCATCTGCCTCCTGTGTCTGCATCTGGGTCCGCTTCAACTGGTCTTTACATTTTAGGGACGATCTAACAGGAATCGACAGCTCTGAAGAGACTTTTGGACTGTTGGACGGACAAAACAAGACATTTAAAGACGTCACCTTAGACTCTGACAGACTGTGCTGCACATGTTTCACTGTTTCCTGATGTTTCCCTTCCTCACTGATTGATTCCATGAATAACAGAACGGACAGATTCATCAACTATTGGTATAACGGTTAGTTGCAGCTGTAGTTCAGTCTGCTCTTAAGGACTCTCTGCTGAGGTCGACTTATTTAACCTGGAAATGATAAGAACACTCTGACAGCATTAATCTGACCGCAGCATCTCAGCCTGCCCTGGTTGTAACGGTAACAGAAACCACAGTCCTAGAATCAGTAATCTGTCAGCAGCTTCTTATCAACACATCAGTTCCACAGAAATGCAGCTCAGAGGAGTTAACGACTACTACTAGAGTTCACAGTCTGTAAAGATCATCTTTAATGGACAGAATTTAACAAACACAAAGGCTGCGACAAAGAGACTCAAAACAACCTCAAAGAGACTCAAAACAACCACAATAAGTTATAAAACAACCTCAAAGACACTCAAAACAACCACAATTAGTTATAAAACAACCACAAAGAGACTCAAAACAACCTCAAAGAGACTCAAAACAACCACAAAGAGACTCAAAACAACTACAATGAGTTATAAAACAACCACAAAGACACTCAAAACAACCACAAAGAGACTCAAAACAACTACAATGAGTTATAAAACAACCACAAAGACACTCAAAACAACCACAAAGAGACTCAAAACAACTACAATGAGTTATAAAACAACCTCAAAGACACTTAAAACAACCACAAAGAGACTCAAAACAACTACAATGAGTTATAAAACAACCTCAAAGACACTTAAAACAACCACAAAGAGACTCAAAACAACACAAAGAGACTCAAAACAACTACAATGAGTTATAAAACAACCACAAAGACACTCAAAACAACCACAAAGAGACTCAAAACAACTACAATGAGTTATAAAACAACCACAAAGAGACTCAAACACAATAAGTAGCATTGAAAGCATGATTGCTGAAACGGAGGATGACATTTCATTATATTATATTACATTATATTACATTACATTAGACTTCATTATATCATATTATACAGGGATATCTCTACAAGTATTAACCTTAAAGAGGGAAAATAAGTCAAAGCCATACTGGACAAACGTGAGTTTTAACAGTTCCTTCTGATAAATGAATTATTTTCTATCAGGTCAGTAATTCAGTTCATGTCAGCCTACGGTACACACTCGTCTCCTGAGCGTCTAGCAGCGATTAGAGATGAACTATCCAGATTCTAAGTAACTGGAGACTAAACTTTATTTTTCTACTCCTCGTAGATCATAAACCCTTTAATATAATAACGACTGGTTGAAATCGGTTGAGGAATGTAGACGTTATAGTGCTTTTTATCCAGAAAAACGGCAGCTCCCCCGTTCACTAGTACAGGGTTACAGGGCTGCAGACCTGATGAGGCTAATCAGCAGCATGAGACACACCTGGGCCAGGTGTGCTACCTGCTTAAAGCCAGAGCATGCAGCAGTCTGGGTCCGGCAGACCTTGCACATTTCACCTTTGTTAAATGGTTTTGGTTCTTTGTCTTTGTTTTACAGCACAACATCCATGCAGCACAATTTCACACATCCACTCCCTACACTACTGACTCTACAGACTCCTCCCAGACATTCTTTTGACTTTTTACAGTTTTAGGTTAATAAATCTCTTTATTTATTCAGTATACCCGTGTGTCTCCCGTTTTTGTCACAGCTCTAGAGCCGGGCTGTGACACCTTCCAGTCGTCTGCTACACACTAACATCTATAAACGATTCTTTTCTCACACACTATGAACATTGTTTTAACGTTTGTATAATGCTAACCAGAGCAATGAACTAGAAAGGCCCGAATATTGGCAGTTTTATGAAAATTGATGT
This sequence comes from Sebastes umbrosus, assembly GCF_015220745.1. Classification (NCBI taxonomy): domain Eukaryota; kingdom Metazoa; phylum Chordata; class Actinopteri; order Perciformes; family Sebastidae; genus Sebastes; species Sebastes umbrosus. The sequence goes on from NC_051291.1 coordinate 1,488,394, forward strand.
TGAATCAAAGTGACTTTAATAATGAAATAGCATACGAAACGTTGGTCTGTTTCATTGCTGCTTTGGTGCTCGGCCCTCGGGTATCTTCGGACCGAGTACCTTTGGACTACGGGAACAAAAACGTGAGCTGCCGGGTCTGGCATGCTCTCTTTCTCCTTCTAAACACATAGACATGTAAACTGAGAGAGATTTACTCAGTGATGCAGCCTACATACAATTCTCTCCAATATTAGCTAATAGTTAGTTTAGATCA